>NC_050447.1:50684759-50960892 GCF_903995425.1 Onychomys torridus
TTTATCCTTGAATTCCTGTCATTCCTCCTGCTTCAGCCTCTTGGGTGCTGGGATTGAAAGAATAAGCCACCATATAGTAAAAGACTCATGCTCATGCTCACCCACCAAGCCCTGGGTCTGGGGAGCACACAGTGATCCACACAGATAAAGCAAAGGTCCTGGGACTATGTGGAGATAGGCACATTTGCAAGCCTTGTGTGGGGGCCATGTCTAAGGCAGGGGGTGTCCACACCATCTCAGCTCTAAACCACATCATGGTGGACACAGAGTGACTATGGAGTCGCACAGTCTACCCCACCTCTACCCCTCCCTACCCAGCTTTAGGACAAGAGGATGGTCCACAGTGGGTGGAAACTTTCCTGCCCTATCCTAGTCAATCTCTCCTAGCCCTGGGAAGGTTCCAGGCAGGCAGATGGGCTGGTGTTGGTGTTGATGCTGGTGCAGCTGCTCTGGGGGAGCTGTGGGGCTGGCTAAGCTGCTTCCCTTTCCAGCAGGAACCTTATGGGTATTTTGACTCATCCCACCAAATGGTCTCAGGGGACCTTGAGATATGGGGGTGGATCCCTTGGGGAATTTTCCTGGGAAGAGATGCTCCCCAGGTGCTCAGCTCTGGGATTGCTTCCATTAACAGCGAGGACAACAGAGTCTCACAGAGGATATGGAGCTGCCTGAGGTCATACCGTTGAGATTCTAGGGATCCATAGGTGTGTAAAACAGCTAGGAACTCCAACATGCATGGGAACCTGCCAGGGCACTTTTCTAAGCAGAGAAGCAGGTAGCATAAGCAGCCTGTATGGGGGGAGGGTCTGTCCTCTGTAGCCCATCCTTGTAAGAATGTTCTTAGGAGAGAGGCGTGTGTGTGTGTGTGTGTGTGTGTGTGTGTGTGTGTGTGTGTGTCCGTCCTTCATCAGGTTCTCACTTTGCCCACTTCTTTCCTGCTTACTGGTGGGTTAAGGGCCACGACCTCCATGCTGGAGACTGACTTTTCCCATCAGAGAAGAAAGCGACACCACACTGAGAGGTCAGAGAGCTCCGTCCCAGATATTCAGGTATTATGGTTAGCTTTAACTGCCAACTCGACACAACCTAGAGTCAGTCATCTGACAGGAAAAGTCTCAACTGAAGAGTTGCAAAGATCAGACTGGCTCATGGGCATGTCTGCGGGGCACTGTCCTGATTGTTATTGAGGTGGGTAGGTCCACCCCACTGTGGGAGGCCCCATTCCCTCGGCAGGTGGCCCTGAACTACGCAAGAAAGCTGGTTGTATATAAGCCAGCCTGCAAGCCAGCCTAAAAGCAGCATTCTCCACTGCTCCTGCTGTGCGTTTTTTGGCTGTAGTCCTTGGAGGTTATACTATGTGAAATAGCAAGCAAGCCTCTCTTTAGTTTTTAACTGAGTTTCTACCCTCCGTAATGAACCATGACTTGGAATTGTTAAGATGAATAAACCCTGCTTCTGGCCAGGGTGTTTTTGTTTATGTTTTTAAAAAAACATTTGTTACATATACAACGTTCTGTCTGCATATATTCCTGCATGCCAGAAGAGGGCACCAGATTTCATTACAGATGGTTGTGAGCCACCATGTGGATGCTGGGAATTGAACTCAAGACATCTGGAGGAGCAGCCAGTGCTCTTAACCTCTGAGCCATCTCTCCAGCCTGTGGCCAGGGTGTTTTATCCCAGCAAGAAAAGGAACTTAGAACAACCAGTGACAGGCAATGCATCTGTGTCTCCTGGGGCTCAGGGTGCCACTGCTACACAGGACAGGGTGGCTCTGGTGTTTAATAGCTGTGACAAGCTCCTTTGACATCATTTTGCACTGGGGTGGAGCCCAGGGTCTTCCACACACCAGGAGAATGCTCACCACTGAGGTACAGCCCAAGGCCTCAGGTCCTCTCCCTAAGTCCAGCACAACAAACTTCAGTCTGCCACTATCTTTGGGATGCCTGAGGGCCCCAGCATCTTAGCCTGACCTCCCCAATACTGGTGTCCCTCTGATTGGTGGCAGTCACCAGGCCAAGCCTTGGGGAGTGTGTTTATCATGTGTTATGATAGACTGATAACCTGTGGCTGTCCCCAGCCCTTTATCTCAAGAGTGTGATGAGCACCCATCACACCAAGCATGTGACTGCAGGGAGACCAGTTAGTAGGAATCTTCATTAGGGACAAACTGGCTGCTGGCTTGAGGCTTGAGAATAGGGACTCATAAACCTCGGTTTCCCCATCTGTAAAATAGATCAATACCATATGAATACTGGGTTGGGGGTAGAGTGGGGTCACTATATCAGGTCCTTGGGTGCTTCAGTGCCAAGACGGTAGGCATAAAACATCCCTTGCTTTTTCATGTCTGGTGATTTATGCCTGCTGAGGCCAGGTCACCACAGCACCACAGGGCAGCCTCCCAAGCGCTTCTCAACTCCCTCCTTGTTCACCCTGGGTGCTTCTGCATCCTAAGTGTCCTTGCTGTTCCTCCCGTGTGTCAGGCATGTTCCTGCTTCAGGGCCTTTGCACAACCACAAAAAGCTTTGTGGAATGGTATTGGCTCTGTCCCCCTGCAGGTTTCAACACAGTCCCTTTACCAGGAGGCCAGAGTCAGCCAGGGACCTCCCATGGTCTAGGAGGAGACTCCGTCACTTATCTCCTCCACTCACTGTCCCTCTTAGACACAGGGCAGCATTGGCTAGGTTCTGGACTGCATTAGCCTGTAGCAGGTGCCACTCACTGTCAAAGGAACAATCCCTACCCACTGCATTTTGTTTCAACTGAGGACAGGTCTCAGAGCTTTGGTGTGGAGTGCAGGCTGGGCACCCATCTGTGAGCCTGTGGGTGCAGCTCCAGGCCAACGGCTCAGATGAGGGGAGTCAAGGGCAGCCCTGCAACATTTGGAGCTACTGCACAGCCAGGCTAGGGTTCCCACGAACAGCCCACCCATCTCTACTGCATGGAGGGTTATGCAGGGAGCATTGAACTCCCACAACACTCTGCATGTTGGGAGAGCTACTGCTTCCAGATTTCGCGAGAAGTAAAAAATAATTGGCTCACTGTGTCTGTCCCCCAGGGGATCTGGTAGTGGGATTCTACCCTCTGTCCAGGAGCTGGAAGAGAGGCTGGGCCATGGGAGGTGGGGCATCTGCTCTTCCCCACCAGCCTCCCTGTACTGTAAGGGTCAGAGTCAGGTAGCCAGGGAGACAGCAACCTTGGCTACAGGGGGCACACCAGCCAGAGATGGATCTCAGCTGCTCCAGGGCGGGGTGGACAGGACAGTGACTACAAGATGGACCAGCCTCTGGGAGAGACTGAGAAGCAAGTGGGGAACAGACCATCTGCCTCCCCCACCATACCACTTCCTCCTCAGGCCTGGCATCATCCACACAGGGTGCAGACACCACTGGGGTGCCCAAGGTCCAGCCTGTCCTGACCCTGTATGTGCCCAGAGGTCAGCTTGACTTTAACCCCCCTCCCCTTCCAGCAGGCAGCACAGCTGTTCAGGCCTCCACCCAAGGCCACATTGAAAGCACTTCAGGACTCCAAGGTCAGCTTAGGAAAAGCTGCGACCGTGGCGCTGACCTCCCACTACTCAGGTTGCTACTGGTAGCCCTGGTGAGCAAGGCATGAAATACCCAGGGGACATAACATGGGTCAGGGATGCTGACCCATGGGGCCCTGTCCCTATCCTGCCCCAGAACCTGTGAGTCCAGCAAAACAGCCATCTTGTGGGACCATCTGTCCTATCTATGCAACGGGGTGAATTCTGGGGTCCTCAGCGAACTGCTGCCCTCCCTGTTAGTACCTCTCCTTCCTCGCACCTAGAGGGGCTATATCACCTGGTGTGGTCCCTCAGGAAATGTCTGTCTTGGAGGTCAACAGTTCAAGGAACATCCAGGCTAACCTCAAGCTGCCTCCTGGGCTGGTGGGCCTGAGACCCCAAGACCCTGCATCCCCAAGCAAGAGGCTACTAAAGCAGACCATGTGAACCACCCGGGTCCCAGATGGGTGTCACTGCTCTTCCTGCTGGACCATGTGCCTTTGGGCTCTTGCTCTGTGGCATTGCACAGACCGTGTACAGTCCCTGACTAGGCTATCTGCTATTTGCAGTTCAAAGTCACCCTGTTTAAATCAGGGTCCAGATCCTTCCTGGATAGAGTTTTCAGACAGGAGATAAAAATATAAATGCTTTATTTCTCATCCATCCATCCATCCATCCATCATGCATAATCCATCCATCCCTCCATCTATCATCCATCCATCTATTCATCTACAATTCATTTATCGATCAACTATCCATTTCTATCCATCCACCTACCACCATCCTCTATCATCCTCTATCCATCTATCCATCATCTATCTATCCACCCTCCATAAATATTTATACATGTATCATCCATCCATACGCTCATCTGCCCATACTCCGCTGGGCACCCTCACCAAGGTCCTATGGCCATCTCCTGGTTCATAAAGATACTTGCCACAAGATGCTGACTTGGATAACAGAGTCCCTGTATGTGGCTGCTATAATGCTGTGGGATGTTTGGCACTTGCCAATGTAAGACTTTGTGTGAAAGGTGAGATGCTCTGACCCTGATCTGCATGACTGAGTAGTGAGGTTCCAGCCATAACTAACCTGTGAAAATTCTAGTGGACACTGAGTCATTGTTATCCACTAAAAAAAAAAAAAAAAAAAAAAAAAAGTTCTTGTGTGACCAAGCTAAATTTTAGAGACCATGCAAGTCAAAAGTTAAAAAGTACCACACAATCACTGGCTTCTGCGATGAACAACCCCTCCCCCACTGACCAACTACTAAACATGGGCTGTGGAGGGGAGGCCAGGGCCTGCACAGAGAGTCCACAGAAAGGAGGTCAGAATTCCCCTTGACCACCCACACAGTAGAGTAAGCAGCCCTCCCTCTTCCTTCCGCCCTAGGGGCAGGGTTGAGGTGATTCCCACAGGCCACCGTGTAGACTTTCCCAGGTCCCTAAGCCTTGTGTGCACTTGCCTGCACAATCTCAAGTGTCTCCCTCAAGTGCCTTAGCCAGGAGCTACTGACAAGCAGGGTACTAGGGTGGGTCACCTCATGAAGGGTCAGAGGACATTTGCAAGCAAGCTGCCAGTGAGCAGAGCCTGATAATAGGGCTGTGTGCCCTTAGAACTCTTGGCTCCTCTCCCATCCACTCAGCACAGCTAGGTACCGTCCATGTCTCTCCCACACCTGGGCCAGGCAGACTTGGCTCAACCTGCCCATCCTCACCAGGCATCCATCCCCACTTAGTACCTAGTACCCTCTTCGGAAGATCTGTGTCAGGGCCTGCAGGATCCCCAAGAATTGTTACTGAGCACTTGGATGGTACAAAAAGCCTTTCTGAATGTGAGTTGTGGCCTTGCATTTCTGCCTTATCTTGGCACTTGAGGCCACACAAACCAGGGACCTATCCTCTGTTCCCATTACCACCCTCTGAGTCCAACCTCTTTCTCTTGAGAGCAATAGCCATAGCCACTTTGGACTTGGGCCTCTGCTAAAGACCAGGATGTGGCTTGTTGTCTGCCCTTGCGCTCATGTTTGTGTGAGGACAAGGAAAGAAGAGAAAGGACCCTCATCTGAGAATCTTTTTTTAGCAGGGGAGTCAGGGCCTCAATTCTCACTAGGGAAGCAGAGAAGTGAACATGTGGGTTATGTGGCTTGTCCACCAGCAGCCTCCATGGGAACCAGTGCAGAGAGCATAGGACATAATGCTCTTAGTGTGACAATGTAACACCACAGTGTCTGGGAGAAATGCTTCAGATGAGATGGGAGCCTCAGAGGGTTCTTATGTCTAGCACAGCTCTGAGGGCTGGCACTGCCCACTTGGCTAGCTTGCATGGATCTGGGGGAGAGCCAGGCAGTTATTGTCTCCACTTTACAGCAAGAAAACTGGCTATTGCCCAGAGATGTCTGCCTGACATCAGGAACGTTAGGAAGGTTCCACAGAGCAAGTGGGGCAGATGGAGGTACACAATGTAGCTGTGAAGGCAAGATTCAAGGTGTGGCCAGAGCCTCTGTTTCATTCTCTGAAGGTGTGTGGGGAAATCTATTCCTTTTCTCTTCAGAGGATGGAGCAGCGGGGAACAGCAGCTGAGGCCCTGGGTGTGCCAAGGGACATTTTCTGAGGCCCCCCAGATTCTGGTAGAACCACACGTGCCTATTAGGCCTTGCTGTCCCTGGAACACAGGTGCACTGGGCCAGGGGCTTCAGTGAGGGGCTGTATAGACACAACATGGGGCCTTCTGACCCCCTCAATCAACACTCCCCTCCCCCAGAGCCGGGACTTTCCAGACACTCAGAGTGCACCTGGGTTGGAGGGTGGGGTGGACTCCCAGTTCCTCTGGCTTGGGCAAGGCCTTGTGGCTCCTCCCCTTATGTTTAGGATCAGTCCTGATGGGGTGGGAGCTGGAGATCCTAGGAAGTGATGAGGGAGAGACAGAGCTGGGCTGAGGGGGCCAGGCTCTGTGCCAGGGTGAGCCTTTCCTCATCCAGTTCCATTCCAGGCTCACTAAGTGGGGCTTGTCACAGTCTGTGTCACAGCCAGGTGTGGGAGCAGGTGGAACTGATCCCCATCTTTAAAGTTTGGTCCCACCTCCACACTTTATAAGCCAGGAAGCCCAGCTCACCACAGCACAGACCTATGTGGTAGACTCTCCGTAGCTTGGGGGCCCAGGGACATGGGCTAAACCTGGCCCGGGGAGCCAGGACATAGGCTGCATCCATTCGGAGGAGCCTGGCTTCAAGAAGCCCTGAGTTCAGCTGCTGGCCTAATACCAGCTCCATTCATCTGCCTCTGCCCTGAGGGCTTCCTGACAGATTCTGGGGCTTCGTCCTTCCTCTGGCAGAAAAGAAGCTTTCTGTCCTTGCCCCTCCCTCTTCTAGGGCCCCACTCTACGGACCCTCAGCTGCAAAACCAACTCAAACTTCAGTAGTGAGTGAAGCCCGTGACAAGTTTCCCAAATAGAGGGAGGTCTGCCAGGGCATCGTTGTTGGGGCCCTGGCGGGGCAGCTTTGCCCTGTGACCGTTATTGCCATCAGCTGGGCTTCAAGGCCTGCTTGGTCTTCTAGGAGCAAGCAGAGCCCCTGTAGAGTCAAGTTTAGGGTGCTTCTGCTGAGCTCAAACTCCCACACAGGGGAGCCAGTGCCAAGGGGTCCCCTTTGTAAGATTCCTCCTCACTTCTGGTTTTCTCTTGTAGATCAGCGCCACATAGCAGGCCCTGAGTCCAGGCAGGCCATTTGGCTTTTCCTGGGTGCTGGTGGCAGGAAGGGAGCATGAGTTTGGTAGGTGATGGCCTAATGTCGCTCACTACCGTGTAGGTACTTCCTCTCTCCGATTCTGTGTCCTCCTCTGTAGGTAACGTGGTGATAGGAAGACAGAAAGTTGAGGGACCAAATTTGAGTTAAAGCCTACTGCTTTTGGGCCTCCAAGGGTCGACACCGTTCTCTGTGTCACGGTTTCCCCTTATATCCTCTGGGGGAGATGTCCCTTGACTGCAAGAGGCTACTGTGTCCCTGTCCCTCTGCCTTAGAGGAAGTTGGGATCTCCTTGCTAGGAGGTTCATTATGCCTCCAGGATCCTCACTCACCTAGAATTCAGGATAGCTTGCCCTGCAGGATCTTGTTAGGCTGGAGGCCAACAGCGGACATGGCAGAAGGGGTGTATCCCTGCATCCATGACCAAGAAACCATGTTCCCTCCTTGCCCTGCATCGTAGACCCTGGTAACATTTGCTTGCCCTGGTTACGGTATCTGCCCAACCTATGCTTTGTGAGCTTGTCATGGCTGCACCTCTCCGTGGACATCCCTTTCTCCTCCGGCACTAGTCACCCCTGAGCACACCCTTCTCTTGGTCTAGGCAGCCTGAGACCCAACCTTACGGAGCCAAATGCAATAGAGAGGGACAGATGATATGTCACACATAAACTGGGGAAACACCGTGGGGCTCATCAGGTGGAGAAACTGCAAGGGGCAGAATGCAGCTGGAAAGGATGTGCAAAGGCCCTGAGTGTTTGCAAAGCAGCCAGATGGCCAGAGGCCCCATAGGATAGGAGGAAGGGATGGGCTAGACATTCAGGGCTATGGACCCAGGGGGCACCCCAAGAGTGCCTGTGTCTATCAGATCCATCATTCTTCCTAAGGGCAGCAAGCAGTTCTGCTCAGTTAAGAGAGCGGCAAGAGGCTCCCTGGGCATGGTTCCTATCCTTCTGTTCGTCCATCTTGGGCTGGGTAGACATGCACCTGGGAATTTCATGGAGAATTCACCAGCTTCCATGTGGTCTGACCTTGGGTCCATCACTGTGCTTGTAACACCTCCATACTACTCCCAGGGGTGGGTGGACCACTTTCAGAGAGGCCCCTTTCTCTCTCTCTTCCCTTGGCTTCCCCTAATGAAGTGGACAGTTCTGATGGAGCACAGGATGGGCATCCCCTCAGGAAGCGGAGAGAGAGGCCTATATATATTAGCACACCCACCAACAAGCTTTCTGCTCGACTTGCATTGAGAATTGGAAGTCGCCCTTGCCTGGAGAGTGGCCTCCAGCTGTCCCTTTCTATAGGAAGCGGGCCTGGTCTTCATCCTGTCTCCACATACACCTTCCTCCTGGCTTCCAGCTAGTCTCACCGCCGGAGAGGGTGTATGGTGTGGGGATGACAGAGCTGTGTCCCAGGAGGGACTGTTTACTTAGCCTCAGGGCAGGAGGAGAAAACACAGGGATTGGAGCAGAGGCCTTTTACCTTTTCTAGATCTGGACATTGTGTGAGTGGATGAGTGCACTGTCCACGGGGACAGCAGGAGGAAGACTTGGATTCAGGCTGCAAGCCCCCACCTACCTCCTAAACCCTCCATTCTCTGCCTGCTCAGGCTGGGGGCTCTGCCTTCCTCCCTCGGTCTGACGTTTGCAAGCTGTCCCTTATGGTTTGTTCACTTTTCAACCAGTGCGTTCCTGGCTCTCCCTACAATTGGCCCCTTCACCCAGGAGCTGACCTTGTGGGGCTATCTCACTTACCACAGATAGATCTGAACGCATGTGCTCCTGAGTCTAGGCTGCAGGCTCAGCAAAGCATGCTGGGTACTCTTTGGAGCCCCCATGCCATCTTCTGCTATCTCCCAAGGATGGTACAGCCTCCCACAGAAGCTCTTGAGACCATGAGGCCAGCAAGACAGAGGTAGAGGTAGAGTCTGGGTGGGCCACAACCCATCGCTTCAGGCTTCTTAAGGGGTCAGGCTTGAGTAAGGAAGAAGGGCTGGAAGGTGAGGATGGAGCTCAAGGTCATAGCACACTACAGGAGCTGGTGAGCCGAACAGGAAGGACACTATGACGGTACTTTGGCACAACATGAGTCAGAGGTCATCTCCACATCATTCAGACTTGAGTCAAAAGTCACCATTACCTTATGCAGATGCTGGTCAGAGGTCACCTCGTTTCAAGCAGGTGTGGGTGAGAGATCACAGTCACTCACACAGATTTAGGTCAAAGGTCACATCATATCAGCGGATGAGGGCCAATGGTCACTGTTAACTCTCTGCAGATTCCCATGGGCCCCACAGTCCCTCTTTTTGGAACATGTCAGCCTCAGATGTTTGTTCCCATGTTAGCCTCTCTTGTGTGTCAGGAACCTGCCTCCTGCGTGAGTCACATCGTCCCTGGCAAAGCTTGGTTCTCACTAACAGGCACAGAGGCTGGGCAGCCTCCATGGAGACTGTCAAGTGGAAACATCCATGGCTTCTATGTTGAGCTTTACTGTGGCTGCCCTGGGGATGTTCTCTGTGCCCTTGGCAGCTGGTGCCTGTGGGATCTGCCATCAAAGTAAGGTTCTGGTTCTCCCCTTGAGGGGGCAGCTGGAGCATACACCAGACCCTCTGGCCAGCACCATCCCCCCGCCCCCCCCCCATCCTGCACCTAGACTAGGATGATCACAATCCAGGCATAGAGATACAGTGGTGAAATGCTGCTGTAGATGAGGGGTGCCGGATGTAGCAGGAGCTGGAAGAGGCAGGGCAGCTGTGCTGGTGGAGATGTGACCCTGGTCCCTGCCCGTGGGAGAACCTACTGCTGTTGTTTCAGCCCCCGACTCACCCCTTGTTATCACGGGGAACTGTTTCCGGGGGCTGCGTGAGAACACCAAAGAGCATGGTATCAAGTCACTCATACAAAGTGGCCCAACATTTGCGCAGACCCTGGGTGTGTCCTGTGAGCACTGGATGATGTGATGTCTAACGCAAGTAGACAGACCCACAAGAGCTCAGTTCAGATGTGTTTTTCCTGAATATCGTCTACCCAGGGTTAGTAGAATCTATGCATGAGGAATGAACCTGGGCATTCAAGTGATAGCCTGGAAGACGGAGGAGGATGGCAGAGCAGCGGGGAGGGGAGGGGAGGAAGAAGAGGGAGGAGCGAATGCATAGTAGAATCCAGCCAGCCCAGGGTTGGGCTCAGAACCCAATCTGGACCAAGAGGCCCTGGTGTCCTTGCTGCCAGTGCCCTCTGCGCCCTGCCCCTCCTGCCTCTGCCTGGGCTCCTCCACTTAGTGACACTCCCTACCTCCTGCTCAACTGGGCCCCATGTTGTTTCTCTAAGGCCACACCAGCAAAACACCTAAGTTATTCCTTGGGATTCACTGCCTGAGCCTCCGCCGTGGGATCCTCTAGCTACAATATCTGTGAGTGGGTTTCAAGGTTTTCATATGTGGCACTCCCTGGCCCCATTCCCAGGAAGAAAGTCAAACCTCCAAGACTGGCAGCATTCACACTCCTCCTAGTGCACACAGTAGGCACCTAATAAACACGAGCCTGCTAACACGCTGCTTGGTCTGCTTCTGGCCCTCTGCACTCTGAGGTCTCAACAGACCGGGATGCCACACCATCATTCCGAGGGTGGGATTGCCCCATGCAGTGCTGACTCCTCATTCCTCACCCTGTCACAGGGACAGGGTGTGTATGTATGTCCTTTTCATATACTTCACCCATAGCCCTCCATGTCCCAGCTCACAGCAGACACCTCCCCTGTTGCTATTAACCACGAGCGCAGCTCAGAGCATTCTGAACACACTGGCTTTGTGGAGAAAGAGGTTCTTGGAACTCAGTCTCAAACCTCTCTACTCTTGCAGTGATTTGAGTGAAACCAATTAGCCCATGCTCTGTCTCCAAGATTTACACAGATTCCTGGAGGTTTACAGAGGACCCAGAACCTTAGTCATTTCTATCTGCCAAAGGGGCCCAGCTCCATGCTGCCTCTGGTGGTGATTTCTAGCACTGCAGAGTCCCACATTGGTCCCTTGGGTGGAGGTTGTTTTTAGGAAATGTGGTATGCACAAAGTGACCTTGGGGACATTAAACTGGAGGATGGGTATTCTGTCAGAGACATACACAGACTGTCTGCCCTGGGCAACCCCATCCCACCAATACTACAAACATACTGCTGGCACAACCAAGTTCACATACACTTTGGAGCCTGAGCTTCCAGGGTTACTGCTCCATCCAGATCACACAGGATCTTTCTTTCACGTCCAGCTCACCTCTTGTCTCCTTCCCAGTCTCAGAGAAGCCATGTGGGAGATTGGGGTAGAAGAGGAGAAAGGACCTAGTCTGGGGCAGACATTTCCCTTGCACCCACCTGCAGGGTATTCACACCTGGGGCCGTGAACAAGCACATTTTCACAGGTGTCTTTGAATCCCCTCACCTGGCAGAAGCCACAATAACACATGTTGTTTGGGAAGTTGGGCCATGTATACCTGGCATCATCATTTGAGTCCTATATATCTCTGGATACATGGGGGTTTGGATGTCAGGGCCTTGGGCTGGCTGTAGGTTTGGACCAGCCTCACTGTGGTTGTCTCTGAGGAAAAGGGTGCCCCAGGCCCAGGGTCTGGACATGAATTTGACTGCCCCAGCAAGCATATTGTGGGATTCAGAACTGTGGGCTCAGGAAAGTTCCGAAGGTTGCTGGGAGTGTGACCACGTGGTTGGCTGTGAGCTGGAGATGGAGCCACCTGCTTGTATTATCTCTGAGTCCCTGGAATTCTAGAAGTAGAGTCAGAGATGTAGAGGAGCCTAGCAGCTTTCTGGGTCCTCTTCCTAGAACCAGAAACTCCTGAGGGTGAGAAGGGTGCCCATTTCCCCCACTGCCCTGCTGGAAGTAATATGCTCGTGTAGCTGGACTCACTATTCCTGCCTTTGACCCCTAGTCCAGCCTGCATTGAGGCTCTGCACCTGGAAGCATCTGTGAGCCCGACTTCTAGCCTCAGCCCCCAATGTAGAAAACAGTCCATTCCTTCTCATACAGAGCCAGGCACCTGCCTCTGGGTGGGGCCAGGACTTAGGCTTGGCACCTGCCATGTTCTTATGGGGCCACCTGCCCCAGCTGTGAAAGACGCTTCCCTGTTGGTGGGGGGACTGTGTTGATATTTGAGGTAGGTCAACATGGCCACGTTGTCAGCAAAGTTGGGCACACGCACAGCAGCTTGGAGATGTCACCTTCCTGTCACTCGCCCCACCTGTCCCAGCCGCTGTGTCTCCAATCCTCTCCATTCCCTACCCCAGCCTCTTACCTGGGCTGCCATGCCGAAGACCCCGAGGTCCTGAGAGCAATGCCCCACTCTCCAGTGTGGTGGATGCCTGGGACATGGAGCTGCAGATAGAGCAGGAGACTGATGGGTGCTGGGAGATAGGGGGAGATGGCCGGCTTCCAGAACCCCCACCCTGAAGCACCTTCTCTGACTTCTTGGGGTCTGGAAAGAACTGGAGGGATGGGGCAGCTTTGGTGTCTTAGCGTCCGTGCCTCTGTCCCTCAGAGGCCCTAGGCCCTTCTAGTCTCTACTGCCGGCAGAGCTGGGCTGTAGCCCTGGACAGAGGGTGGGAGGCTGCAGGGCCTCATGTGACATGGGGCGGGCTTGGGGACAGCATGGGGGAGGTCCTCCTGCAGCCTTCAGGGGTGAGGCAGCCAGCTGTGTCGCAGTGATAATGCGGTGGGGGTCGGGGGGACTGCAGCTGTGCCCAGTGCTTCCTCGGCAGGAACCATCTGCCTGGCTGCTGGTTCTCTCTCCACCATGCCATTCCGGTTTGACTTTCCAACAACTTCCTCCTATCCTGCCTGCAACCCGGCAACCTCCCACTGGACCCACTCTGGTGTGGCTCATAGAGTGTGTTTCCTCCACCTGGGGTAGTGTTCATCCTGGCCAGGGAGAGTCTCTGGCTCATCTGCCTATCTTCCCGTGGGGTATAGCCCTTCCTGTGGCCTGGGAGGTCCAAAGACTCCACCCACTTTGCCCGAGAATCCCCTTCTATTTGTCACCCAGTGAAAGGCCTCTGGGGGCACAGTCCGGAGTGAGCCTGGTCAGGACTCTGACCAGCCTCCTGCCCATGCAGGGCTCGGGTGGGCTCTCTGCACCATCAGGGGTTCTCTAGTCAACTGTGCCCTCTAAGAAACTCCATTGTCACCTTATGCCTGGCCTTGAGCAGCATCAGGGTCACAGTCTCCCAGGTGGTGGAAACACAGTCCTATACCAGCTTCCCCATGGGGAGCTTGAGCCAAACAAGCCACATGTAGGCAGTGGGCCCCTCTGCCTGGCAGCCCAGAACTTACTTGCTGGGAAGGCTGTCTACTTGGGAGGAACTCCAGACCCTTCCCCAGTTGACTCCTAGCAGAAATAATGCCATCCTAGGTTTAGGTTCCAGAGAAAGCCATTTACTAAATGGTGTTGACAGCTATTAGGTGGTTTCACAGAAAGGAATAGTGTTCTCTTAAACTTGGTAGGGCTTCTTAGACATGGTCCTAAGGATGCCATGGGGATCTCTATGCTTCACTTTGATTTAATGTTTAGGTTGTACCTGTACAAAGTTGGTTACTAAAAACCCCATGTCCTCAGGTCTCCCTGGACGTTATCGTCTTGGCATTTGGGTGTCTTGAAGTTAAGGGTAGACTAGCTACATGTTTAGGCCTTGAGTTGGAGACTTCTGGACCATGGATGAGGTCTGCTTGCCCTTTCTACCATGCTGGCTGACTACTCTCTCTTCAGGGTTTGGGGAGAGAGGACCTAGTTGTGAGCGAGGACTGTCCACGAGTGTCACCGTGCTTGCTGTGTTCTGATGAGGGTGGAGTGTGTGGTCAACAGAGGGATTGGTATTTTGTCTACTTATTTGCACTGCTAACAGTCCTGCTGGGCCAGGCTCCTGGGCCCCTGGAGGGCAGAGGCAGAGAGGTGTGTCTGCCCATGGCCCACAGCACCAGTAAACCTGAGCCAACTGTTCCCAGTATATCAAAGTGAGTGAGCCAAGGGGGTTTGGATTGGGGCAGTGAGGGGCTTGGATAGACATCCCCACACCCAAGAGACAGCAGGGGTGGACCCTGGGTGCGGCTGGTGGGAGCGGGTAGCTCCGCCTCAGCTCGAAGGCAGATGTTCCTGGCTTGCACCTGTGGGGCCCGCAGATGGGACGCTTCCGCTTTCAAAAGGAGGCTCTGAATTGCTTATTGCCCTGTCCTCATGCTTTTCCAATCAGCGGGCCTGACAGAGGTGGGGTTTGAAAGAGAAGAAAGTTGCCCACAAGTGGGGGGCTGCCTCAGCACCTGGGGGTGATCATCCGCTCACTATGCCCCCCGGAGGGCAGTTGATGTTTGTGGGGAAGTAGACGTTGGCTGTGGCTTTCTGAGCTGGGTGGTCCAATAGATAAGGAGTGGGGAAGGAAGTGACTGCAGAGAACTTGAGGGGGGCGGTGGCTCCCTGCAGGAACCATGGCTGTCTGTAGTCTGCACCGAGCTTTATGCCAGGCCATGGCTTGGGGGCTTCCTCCTGTACCCTCACACTCTTCCCATGTAAGGGTAGCAAGATGTTAAGACGGCCTTGTTTCTGTACTGTGGGAGACAGCTGGCCATCAAAGCCCCAAGATAATGTGGCTGAGTGATTCCAGGTTGGGGATTCAGGCAGGCTTCCTCCCAGGTGTTTGGGAATCTGCAGTCTAGCCAGAGAGCTGGGAATAGGGGTGCAGAGGCTGTGGAGATAGGAGGTAAGTAGACACCCTGCTTACTCTTGTCTCCTCTCCTGGCTTATGAGACTCCATGACTACTGGGTAGATAGATAGATAGATAGATAGATAGATAGATAGATAGATAGATAGATAGATAGATAGATAGACGGATGTGGATGGATGGGTGGACAGAGAGATGGATGAAAACATGAGGCTATTCAAGTCTCAAAGGATAGGGTCAGCAGGTTGATGTCTCCAGTCACTAAATCCTGGAAAGAGGGCTGTTAAGTCCCAGCCACTCCAGATTAGGACAGTTTCATGTGCAGCTCCATGTGAACTGAGTAGCAGGCCATCAACCTCTGCTTCCAGGTCTCAAGTGAGATGTGTCTAGTTAGAGTGCGTAGCAGGAACCATTCACCTGAGTGCCAGGTGAGCCTGGCCCATGCTGGCCACCAACCCTGCCCAGCTCAGGGTGTGGCTGAACAAACTCAGAACCACACAGCAGGTGATGCAGCACATGTCTGGGTGACACGTGGAAATCCGGGACTGTGATGATCAGATGTACGTCTGGAGAGGACAAGCCTGCTTTGGGGGTTCCTAGGCTTAAATACAGTCTGGAATTAGCCCCAGGTGAGGACTGGGCTAGAATCGGGGTCCTCATCTTTTGGGGGTTCGCTTATGATACCTTTGCCAGCCACTTCTTAAGGTGCTTCAGAGAACGTAAATAAATCCACCAAACCACACAGGAAATACATCTGCTGAGCACCTGGATGTGCTAGGCCTGCCTGTGACCTCGTAGAACCCACTCAGCCCCTGGTGAGACACAACTGTCAGCCTCATTGTCACCGCCACATCACGGGAGGTCACCCAACCACTGTAAGAGGGCTGGGATTCTCCAACCAGGCTGAGCTCAGGCTGGCGAATCTGGACCCTCACTTCCAGGCTCAAGGTCCTAATTACCTCTGATACTGCTACATCAAGACTGGGTCTCTCAGCCCCTACTACAGAACAGGAAACCAAGGCTCCCCAAGGGGGAGACCAGCATCTATACAACCCAGCACGCCACTCAGTGACCCTCAAGAGGCAGGCAACCTGAGAGTCTGGGTGCTGCCTGCCCATCGGTGGGGGAGCCCCTCCAAGGCCACTTTCCCTTTAAGGGGCCAGTGTTTAGGGCGGTCCCTGGTTTCTGTATGACTGTGAGGTTGGGGCTGGAGGCTCACCCTTCTTGTGGAGCTGCTCTCTTCAGCAGTCTGCTCTAATTTCACTTCCCTTGAGTCTGGGAAGCCAGAAGTGCAGCTGGCCTGGGCAGCAGGTGCGTGAACCACAGGGGCAGAAACTGGAGAACCTCCCTTAAGCATGGACACTGCTTCCTTTGTATTGTTTTTTTACTCCATCTATCGTCCTTTGGTGTTGGGGGCAGCTTAAAAGAGGGTGGATTGGTTCTGGGCAATGTACTCATGTTCTAGAACATTCTGAATACTCTGTTGCCTCTAGGCTGATCTGTGGAGTGAAAGAGCAGCCATGGAACCTGGTGTTTGCTGGCCAGCTTCCCTTGGGGCCTCCGACTCCGCCTTCACAGGCATACACTAAGGGTGCCACCCTTCCTTCTGGGGGTAGGCTGTTGGCAGGTGTGTCATGGTCATGGTGGGCCCAGCAAGCCTGGCCAAGGGGATGACTGGTGTTCTAGGCACCTGGAAGGATTTGGGGGGACTTAGAGTTACCCCTACAATCTGATTAGTCACTGATGTGGGTAGCCCGGTTTTCTCAGGAAGGTCCTCCCCTCGGTGCCAACCAGCACTTCTACTAACAACTGCAGCACCGCCACTGGCACGGGCCCAGAATTAAATGGAAGGGGACTTAACCTGTATCTGCCAGGAAAAAAATTTGCATCGCTTTTTTAAAAATGAGGTTTCTAGTAACATTTTTTCTGTGCTATACATACAAGTTTAGAGGATGTACTGCTTATGTACCAGCCCCTCACTTTCACTAAACCTGTAAACTTTTTTTTTTTTAAGATAAGGCCTTAAGGAACCTAGGGTGCCCTCCAACTTGCTGCGTAACTGAGACCGGCCTCGAACTCCTGATTTTCTTGCCTCTACCTCCCAAGTGTTGGAATGATAGGCACGTGCCACCATGCCTTGCTTTTAACTTAACATCTTAAAACATCAGGCAGGGCTGGTGAAATTGCTCAGTGGGTAAAGACAATTGCCACCAAGCCTGACAACCTGTGTTTCATCCCTGCGAGCCACACAGTGGAAGGAGAGAACCAACTCTGTGCATTTTCATTCTGTGACCTACAGAGAGAGAGAGAGAGAGAGAGAGAGAGAGAGAGAGAGAGAGAGAGAGAGAGAGAGAGAAATATAATTAAAAAATTTAAATCAGTGTCATGTCCCTATCCCGGTCCATCCCCATCCCCGTCCCCCATCTCCCCCCACCCCCACCCCCATGTCCCTTCCCCCTGCCTGCTGCTGGTGTCTCTTGCTTAACTTCAGAGTTTAAGGTTCATCCTAGTGAGGCTGTAGAGGGTTGCTTTCTCTAGACTGCAAATTACTTTCCTTTTTCTCTTCAGCTTAAGCTTTCTCATTAGCATACAGATCTCAGCTGTAGAGTTCTCCAAAGAAGCTACTCTCTGAACCCCTTGGAGCTCAGCCCAGCCAATGGTTCTGCTCCCTGCGCATTTACTGTCCACGTGCCCCAAGTGTTCCTGCACAGGGCTTGAGGTATGCCTAGGCCAATACCACCTTGAAGCCTCAGATTCTGAAGGTTTGAAACCCCTGTCTTACCCCATCTTGTTCAGTACAAGTTCCAGACACTGCAGGGGGATGAAGGCAGAGGGCCAGAAGGGAGGTTCAGGCACCCCAAGGTGTGCCTGGCCATGGGCATTTGTCATGAAACCCTGCTGAGGTAGACCCTGGGGGCATTTGAATCTGTTCCCATGAGCCCTCAGGGGCTGAGGTTCAAGGGATGGACCTGCAGGGCTACATGGGTGAGGTGTCAGAGAGGGACGTCAGGACCTCCCTTTCTGGCACGATTTGGTCTCTTAGCCTCCTGCTCTCGGATCCTCCCTCATGCCTGATGTTCCTCCTGCAGGCTGCTCAGTTTCTTGTCTCTTCTGTCCCAGTTCCTTCTCCTTAGGAGACCATGTGGGCCGAAGGCAGCCAGACTTTGCACCTGTCTTATCTATTGCTGTGAAGAGATGCCATGATCAAGGCAACTTATCAATGAAAGCATTTGATTGGGGGTTTGTTTACAGTTTCAGGTTTAGTCCATAATCGTCATGGTGGCTACATCCAGATCCCTAGACAGAGAGAAAGGGCCTAGTCCTGGCATGGGATTTTGAAACCTCAAAGCCCACCCCCAGTGACACACTTCCTCCAACAATCCTTTCAAAGAGTTCTACTCTCTGGTGACTGAGTATTCAATTGTGTGAGCCAAAGGGGCCATTCTTATTCAAACCTCTCTCCGTATAGAGAGGAAAGACCTGGAGTTGGGTCCAAGTGGTACTGTGACAGCTCACACTATGCTGGGATAGTCCCCAACAACCGAATTGCCTCCCCTCCCACTATAGGGGAGGTCCTGCTCTGCCACTGCAGAGTTGTTTGTAGTTTCTAGAATTTTCTGTGATCAGAATCAACACCAAGTCTCTCTCTCTCTCTCCCTCCCTCCCTCTCTTTCTCCCTCCTTCCTTCCTCTCTTGTTTTTACAGTCTCATATATCCTAGACTGGCCTTGAACTCCTGGTCCTTTGGCCTCCACTCCCTGAGTTCTGAGATGGCAGCTGTGTGCTTCATGCCAGGTTTATGCAGTTGTGGGGATACATCTTAGGACCTTGTGCATGACAGGCAAGCACTCTACCAACTGAGTGGCCCTATCCTGAACATCCCTTTTGTCTGGCTTCTTTCTCTCAATTCCTTTGAGAGGCCTCCTTTTCTTTATTCTTCTGGGTCAAGTGGTATTCTGTGACGGGCCACTATGTTTTGTGCCACATCTGTAGATATTGGTGGTTTGGGGTTTTGGTCACCTTGAAAGAAAAGGTCTCTGTGCCAAAGGGACTGAGCATCCCTATGTTCAACTTCACTGGTGGAAACCAAAGCTCCGATGTAACAGCCATCACAAACCTGCCCTGGAGGTGACGTTCCCTGTAGCCCCAGGTGGCCACCCTGACATCCACATCCCAAGCCTCCTAAGAAACTGTTCATTTTCCTTTAGAGGTATTCCCAGCTGTCCTGGGCCTCTGGGAATAAGACCCGGCCTATGGCCAGCCAGTGTCCACCCTCTGTGATGCAATGGATTCTGGGGTGTTACCCTGTCCTAGGTTGCTGGGACTCTGAGAGAGGTGAACATGTATCATGTGAGGACAGCAGAGAAACTTGCCATGGCGCCCCGACAGCCCATCCCAGCTAATGTGAAGGACAGACTCCCTGTAGTGTAAGCTTCCAACTTGGCAGAGAAATGAGGACCTCAGCACCCTGGCCAGGTTCTTTGCGGGTTGTTCCCATCCCTGACCTGGGGTGGGGAGTCAACAGAGGTTACAGAGTGATTCCTCCCCAAGCTTCCCCTGCCTCCTCTGCCTATTCCTCTCCTCTTTGGCTCCCCCCCCCCTGCATTCTTGGCCTCCTCCTGCTTCCTCGGGTTCCTTGGCCTCCCAGGACAGCACAACATTGAGTAACAAGCAGAAAGCAGGGCATTGCGTCTGCCTGTCTGCTTTCCCACCAGCTCCTTTGTGCCTTTGAGAACTTCATTCGGAGTGGCTAACTGCTCTGTCCACGCATTCCACTGCAGTGACACAGGGTGGCCCATCTGTCCAGTCTGGCCTACAAGCCTTTGTAGGAAAGTTTGGGTTTTTTTTTTTCCTCCAGGAGTAGGGTGGGATGAGTTGGCTGCTGCGCCAGGGGAACAGTTGTAGAACAAGGGGACCAGAGCCAACACTGATTCGCTGGAAACAATCATGTCTGAAACACTCCTGGATGTTAGTGTTCTAATGTTGAACAACCCCACCCCCTATGAGTGACCAATGTATGTATGCTGTGGACACTTGCGGCCAAGACAGTCTGGATGGGCAGGTGCTGACCTGTGGTTAGAAACCACTGTTTATATCACCATCTTTGTGGGCAGGCTGACTTTGGCTTGACCTTCTCACCTGCTCTTGGCCCTATTCTTGGTCTGAAGCAATGGAGCCTATATCTGTCCTATATTAAATTTGGACATACCTCAGGGCTCGTGTCCACACCATGAAGGGACATGGGTGTTCCCCATTGTACTGGGTCTTTGTTTGTGGTGCACTAGGCTAGAATACTGAGCCTGGGGGACACGAGGCTTGGCCTCTGATGGCCTGGCTAAAGGGAGGGAGGATGGGGGAAGGGACAGAAGGGAGGAAAGGGGAGGGGGCTGACTCTTCTCACCCCACAGTCCTCCATTCTGTCTGACAGGCATCCATCAGGGTGTTAGCTTTTCAGGGCAGCCAGCTGACTCTTCTCAGCCATTCCCTTGTCCAAGGACCCTCCCCCTGGCCACTGCTTCCTTCAGCACTCTGCTCTCCCTGTGTATGTCCAGTCTGGTCTGCTTAGTGCCAGGAGGCACTCATGTAAGGTCCCCGGAGGACCGGAACTCCTAGGAACTCCAGTGGGCTCAGGAAAGCCAGACCTTTGGGTTTTTAGAGGCTTGCAGGTGTGTGGGTAGGGGGACAGGACTTGGGGAATCTTCCTAATTGAGGGTCTGAGACCTCCTCTACTCTCACCCTGATCTCACTTACTCTCTGCTATTCAGGACTCAGGCAGGTATAGCATGCCCCAGGGCCTTTGCACATGCAGGGTACTGGGCTGGGACATTCCCCCTGCTTTGGCAGGGCTCTCCTCTTGAGTGCTCCTCAGTCAGCTTTCTCAACCACCTCCTCGAGGCCAACCCTCCCCACACCCTTCCTCCACTGTCTCTTCAGCCTAGCAGGCATTCTGATATGACCAAGGTGTCAGGACTCCACCTGCAGCTCAGGGCAGCTGAGTGACAAATGGGTGCTAGATTGTCCCAGATGCTGTTCTTTCTTTCTAGATTTATTTTTATTCCCCTGCCTCTGTGCGTGTGTGTGCGTGCATGTGTGCGTACATGTGTGTGTGTGTGTGTGTGTGTGTGTGTGTGTGTGTGTGTGCGCGCGTGTGCGTGTACGTGTGTTTCTGTATGTGTATGCCAATGTGCATGCAAGTGTTTGAGGAGGATGAAAGAAGGTGTTGGGTCCACGGAAGCTGGACTTACAGACGGTTGTGAGCTGCCCAGCATGGGTGTTGGGAATGGAACTTGTGTCCTCTGGAGGAGCAGCAAGCGTCTTTAACCACCGAGCTATCTCTCTAGCCCTGTATTGTGCTTTCTGACCTAGGAAATCCCATTGCTGTGGTCTGTCTTAGAAGCTGGGGGACACTGACCACACCACTCAGCAGACAGGGTGGCAGAGGCTTGTTGGCTCTTTTCAAATCTCAAGGAAAGGTTTTTCAGACCTCTTGGAAATTATCCCATGTCTCATTTGAGAAATAAGGAAACAAGCCAGCAAGCATCTAGGGCTGCCCTGGCCACACACATGTGCTTTGCTGGAAGGAAGGTAGGGTGGGGCCCCTGCCAGCCACTGAATAGAATCCAGGGCAGAACATAGCCTGTGTCACAAGTGTCCCCCAGCATGGCATGCACAGCACCTGCTGGGCTGCTGGTGGCGCCTGGGCTACCGTGACAGTGGAGGGAACAAGACATTGTGGGTTTCAGAAGACAGAGGCAAAGTTTGCAGGAATGTGGCCGTAATCTAGGGATCACCAGGGCAGTTCCTGGGACCTGGAAGGGGCAGGAAGGTGTATCCTTAGGATTCTTCCTCTGTGTTCCCATAGCCAGATGTTGTCTAGCACCTAATGTCTTCTTACAAACATCTGTGTTGGATTGGATTGTCGCTGCCTTGTGGGACTTATTTATTTTATTTTATTTTATTTTTTATTATTTTAAACTGTGTGTAAGTGTGTGGACATATGTGAATGCAGTGCCCGAAGAGGTAATGGATTCCCTAGAAGCTGGACTTACAAGAGGTTGTATGTCACCCAGTGTGGGTGCTGGAAACTGAACCCAGGTCCTCTGCAAGAGCAGTATGAAGTCTTAACCAGTGGGCTATCTGTCCAGCTTCCATGGGCCCCATTTTAACTTCATTAACTTAGAAGCTCTGTCTCCATATTTAGAGGTCCTCTACACACACACACACACACACACACACACACACACACACACACACACACCTCCTCTATGTACAGTAGGTCCCATGAGATCCTGGGGCAACTTCAGCAGAGGTGTTACTGTTCTCCAAACCTTCAAGGGTGGGTGTCCTGATCTGAGACATGACTTCAGACTGGGCTGTCTCCCCATACCTCCAAAGCTGTGGACCTCCATGATGATGGCTACAGGACATCTTCACAACAGGGCCCTGTGGTGGTGGCTGTTTGTCCCCACTTTGAAAAGGGAAACTAGAGGCATGGGTGACCGCTGGAGGTTAGTAAGTGTCTGAACCCAGGGTCAGTAAGTATCTATACCCTGTGCACTCAGCCCACCCACCCTTCAGACCAGCACTTCTAAAGGCCTATCAGGAAGCTGGAAACTGGAAGCTGCTGAGGGCATAATCTTTGTCCCAGAGGTCAGATATCACAAGAGAGACAAAAAAACAAAAAACGAACAACAATAACAAAAAACGAACAACAATAACAAAAAACTCCAGCAATTGATGAAATAGCATGGCACAAGATGGCTGCAGAGAAAATGACTTGGGGTGTAGCCTGAGAGATGGTGTTAGGCAGGAAAGGCTTAGAGAGGTGACATGAGTCTGCAGCCCCATGTGACCCATGTGAACTACACATACTCTGTGGGGAGCAGATTGGAGCAAAGCCAGGAGCAGGTGCAAAGGCCCCGAGGCAGAGTGCCTTGCAGGGTGGGTGGCGGCCAGCCAGCCCTGGGTTCTTGTTCACTCTGGGCTTTGTGGAGCTGCTGCTGCTGAAGTCACACCGTGCCTCCCAGGTGGTGAGGACAGACGCCCAGGCTGGCTTGAGGCAGAAGCATGGCACACTGGGACATATTTGGATGTAAATATTTTCAGCAGAGAGAGCAGCTGGGAGATGAGGCCTCATCGGGAGTGTCTCTGTGGAAGCCTGGAGTCAGGGCCAGATGGCTTCCTCCCAAGCTGTACCACCATCCTCGGGAGGCTGTGAGGCAGGGTGGCGAGGCCAGGCTGTGCCTGTGGAGTTAGCTCCCTGTGCTCAGGCTGCTGAGAGCCTGGTAAACAGGCCTGGGTTCCAGCCCGCCCTTGGTTGGATGCACCCACCTCCCTTACCTATTACAGGCTGCATCTGCTGCCCTGGATGTGAAGAATAAGCGAGCCCGCATTTAAGGAGGGGCCTTGGCAACCCAGTGAGGGTGCTGCACACATCCCTTAACACCGCCTCATCCTTTTCTTCGCTTTTTTCTCCAACCCTGGTGAGACTGTGGTTAGGAAGAAATAGGTGCCCACTGGTGGCCTGGTGTGGTAGCTAGATAGCTCTTGCAGGGTTCTCCTGGTCATGTGAGGCATCTCAGAACTCCTGCCTTTTGTCCCTGCTAAGTACTAAATGTCCTCTAGAAGATCTGGAGCACTGCTGAGGGACAAAACATGAACAGATAGTACCCATAACATCTTCACTCAGAATGTGCTTTGGGTTGTGTGGCCTAGTGGTGAGTGTTCCTCGGGCATCATAGGACCCGAAGTTCCTGCCTAGAATTGCAGAAAGTAAAGTAATAAAATAAAACACACTTGCTCCTTCTCCCTTCTAATCAAGGCCAAGTCCCAAGCTCTGTGCTTGAGGCTGAACAGCCCCCTCAGTGCCCATAACACCCACTGGCTCTTCTCTTTCCTCATGGTCTGTCTAAAGTCTTTCCAGACAGACATGAGGTCCTGGGATTGAGATGATGAACCCCCAGAAATGTCTGGGAGCAATGGTTCCTATGGGAGTGCAGTCATGGAATCTAATGCCTTCTCTAATGTTGAGCGGGCAAAGAACAGGAGCAGGCCCACATGTCTATAACTAGCCTACAGTTCTGGATGAGGTATGTGGAGGCCATGGTATTTTTAGGGACACTAGCTCTTTCCATTCACATGCTCTGAATGTGCTTGGTCAACTGGCTTGCCAACTCATGCTCCAGGATGACCACTAAAGCCTTCAACGTTCACAACTTCTTTTTTATTATTATTACTTTAACTATGTGCACATGAGTGCAAGTGTCCACAGAGGTCAGAGGTGTGAGGTACCCCCGGAGCTGGGGGGTACTGGCAGTTGTAAGCCACCTGATGTGGGTGCTGAGAATCGAACTCAGATCCTCTAGAAGAGCAGTGTGTGCTCTTAACCACTGAGCCATCTCTCTAGCCCCACAACGATCATAACTTCTCACCACTACATTCAGGGAAGAAAATCATTCCCAGAAACCTCTGGGAAGGTCTAAATGTTGACTAACTCTATCATGGCTGTACATGGCTTTCCAGGGAGGTTAGCAGGGCCTGAGTGCCCTTGCTTTGGGCAGTTCATAGAAGTACCATGTGCATCTAAGAGAGCCGGGATAAAAGCAAGACTCGGAGGAGGCTGAGGAGGCCGTTCTGAGAAAGGGAGGAAGAGACCAAGGTTGGGAAAGAGCCCGGGCCATGTTGACTGCCCACCCCCAATAGTGGGATGCTGTAGAGTGAGCAAAGTGGACCTATGCATCTCCAGTGTGCCACAGTGACACCCCATCCCCAACACGGAACACCTTGTCGTTCACCTGGACATGAACTACACTTGAGCTCCAGCTGTGTTGGCTGCCTTGCCAATCCTAGATACAACGATGAGGGCAGCTCAGGCCTCTAGAGCCATGGGCTTCCCTCCTGGGCAAAGCCCAGAACTACAAACACCTGGATCTTTGGGGTGCCCATCATACACACTGCCCTGCTGCCAGCTGTGTGCATGTTGGGGACATGGCCAGGGCCAGGTAGCATTTCCAGAGTCCCACTGTCCCTTCTGAACACCATGAGGTTTTCTATGGGGCTTGACTGCAAGTCTATCTCTGAACATATGAGGAGCCCAGATGAAGGCTGTTCTTGCCATTGAACCTGAGTCTCAATCCTCTCTTTCAGCACAACACAACTCTGTTCTACTTCTTTGCTGCTGTGTCTACAGGATCCTGGGTCATGGCTGATGTGTAGTTGGTGTTCAGCTCATCTCCATGTAATGCAGAAAAGAGATGATGGTCTGTGTCTTAGTCCAGGACCAAGTGTGACCAGCTGGATGCTGCACATTCAACCACACAGGGCAGTGGCTTGAAGACGCAGGGCTCAGCTTGCTTGCTGGGGTTTTGTACTATTGGAGTGCCTTTCACACCCCCCCCCCAGCTTCCTGGAACCCTCCAGGGTAGGAGTGTGGTGCCTATTATCGTCCATGGTTGGTGACATATATGGCTCAAGATACAGGCTGGACCAGCAGGTCTCTTAGGTACCCCTGGTAAGGGGCAAAAGTGTCACTGTGTACAGGCAAAACAAAGAGCTTAGTATTCCACAGTCATGTCTGTGATTTGGGCCAGCCTCCCTACTGTAAAAGTCCTCAGTTTCCCCAGAGGGAAGGAAATGTGAGTGCAGAAGCTCCCAGGGGATCAGTGTGGCAGCCAGGAGGCCTTAGCCACAGGAGCAGGCCACTTTCCTGTGCCAGGCTTCACAGCCAAGCATCCTCTTTTCCACTTCCTACCCTGTGTGGTCACCAGGGTCATTGTCTCACAGGATCTGGTTGGAACTCTGAAGCTTGGGCACACCCACATCCGCAGCCTTATCTCCTTCCTGGGAACTTCCCCAGGCCAGCCCCAAAGGTGGCATGGGGCAGGGGGAGATACTGGGTGTGGGTCAGGGCTTTCCTGCTGCGACTTGATTAAAGGACACAGCAGTTGCTGAGGGCAGAATCAGCCAAGGCACCCGCCCTCGGGCTCAGCTTTGCCTTTCTCTGTGTTTATCTTCCAGGGCTCAGCCTGCCATTGTCACAACTGAGATGAACTGAGGGTGACAGTCACCTCACTGTCATCTCTACAGGGCATATCTACAAGAATCCACAGCCAAGGTGCACAAGCAGAGTCCTCCCCAGGTACCCAGCAATATCTCTGGCCTGAGTACAGTCCTCAGCCCCAAGAAAAATAGGCATCTGACCCCGTCCCTTCTCCCATGCTTACTTTCCTCTCCTGCCTGACCACCCAGGGCACCTGTGTTATGTCTTACTTATGTCAGCCCCCAAGTCTAACCGAATCCAGAAATACTAGGCTGGGGCCCATCTGTCCGCCAACTGAGGAGCACAGATGTGCTGTGGATTTCAGAGGCGACTGGCAGACAGTCAAGGCTGTTAGAAACAGCACCTGCTGCCTGCGCCCTAGCTCCCCATGCTGCCCTACCCCCAGCCCCAGGAGCTTCCGGAAGAGGCCAAGGGAACATCCTGAGGCTGACCTACTAAAAGCTTCACCTCCCATCTGGGAGGGTAGAGGGTTAGGGGTCCAGCTGGGGCCTTTGACCTGAGCTCCTACATTGAGCCTGGCCTGGAGGCTGTAGCTCTGAAGAGAGACAGACAGCAGGTGGGCATGTGGGGCATGGCCACCCCAGGGCCTTTACACCTGCCTCCTTCTTCCTGGAACACCTTCCCCAGGGGCCCTCTCCCCTGCTGCCTTCAGCCCTTTGCTCAGATGCCTGGCTGGGACTTAGCCAATCTCATGGTCTGTGTTTTGCTTTGGGTTTCATATGAAGAGAGGTCCACACATACAGAGCATCTTTTCTAGTGTTGTCTCAAGAAGAGAAAGGAAACAAAGTGGGTACATTGTCCCCCATGATGGCAATAGTAGAAGTAGGAAGAGCAGCCTGAAGGCCATGATATGCTTTGAAGATGGTGCCAGGCATGGTAGAAGGAACCAGGACAGCATTTTCCTGGAAGTGAGCTCAATGTCCCAGAGGCTATGGTGTTTCCTAGGCTCCCCCGGGCTTTGCCAATGCCACACCCTTGCTCTGCCAGGTGCCCGGTATGTGCATGGCTTCTCTGTAGTTACTGTGATTCAGTTCTAGGGGTGGCTGAAGTCTTGATGTCTGGATGGGAGCCAGGGACTGCCCAGAGGGAACCAGGTCCCTGAGGCTGGAGAACGAGATTATTAGAGACACATGGGTTTGATCAGGGGTGGAGGACATTGCACCCCGAACAGTGGAGACCCCCAAGGAGGCCTGTCAACATTGTCCTCCTTCCCTCGGCTCTTATCTTGGGTTTACACTCTGGCTTGGGGACTGTGGGTGGGTGGGTAGGTGGGTAGGTCAATCTCTTTTTGAGAAACTTTCTTCTACAGCCCCTTCCCAAGTTATATGAGTGTACCAGGACCCGGAGTTTCCTCAGGACAAGGTAGAGCAAGTGTTCCAACCCAGCACCATATCAAGTGCTAGACATCACTGTCCTCTAGTCCCCAGATGGCTACACTATGGACTCAGTCCTGACCATGTGGTCCCCAAGCTGTGACATTCCAGAAGCAGTCATGGCCCCTAAGCCAGCAATCTCTAAACCAGGTTGTTTTGAAGACAGCATGTGTATGATTGGCACATGCATCCACAAAGAGTTTGTCTACACTTGTCCCTTGCAGAGTGCACTTATCCTCACACCTGGACATCTTTATTCATTTATCTTTGTCTTGGCCTGGTCTTCCAGCTGTGACGTGCTCACCCTCAGGACCAGGCCTCCATCAGCTTTCTCTACCATCTCCCCTACCAGGGCCATTTCCTGCCTTTCTCTCTACTTTCCACTAATGTGAGTACCTCTTAATACAAGCCTGACTCTTCCCTTGACCAGGACCAGACGCAGCTCTGCCTCCTCTGTTAGGAGCCAACTGCCTTGCCTTCCCATCCTGCCCTGGTTGAGCCTTTTTCTACTGTCTAAAGAGGAACACACATCTGCTCCTTGCACCTGAACTTCTTGTTATTTTCACTTAAATGGCTTAGATAGACCCCTGAGTTACTCCCAACTGGGCCTTGAGACTGAGTCAAAATACATCTGTGGCTTGGGACCACTGCTCACTGATATCCAAAGGCCCTTAAACAAAGCCCTTCAGAGCCAGCAGCGACCCAGAGAGATCCCAAGCACAGGTTGATGCTGCAGGGTCTGGCTTTGTGACAATGTGGTCACTTGGAGACAAGCTTCCTCTGTCTCATCTGATACCATGGGGGACCAGGAGATGGACTGGCTCAAGCCACAATGTAGGCCACATGCCATACTGGGATGATTTCTGAGCCTTCATGGGACCTGGATAGGCCTGCTTGGGGCATATCAGGGTTCAGCGGGATGCCACCAGATCATGCCCAACCTACCTTAGTGTAAGTCAACTTTGAACATGGTCAGTCATGGGTATGAGGCAGCCAGGCAGCTGTGGCTTTTACTCCACCCTTGTACACCTCTTCATCCCAGTGCCTAACTCATAACCACAGGTGCTCTGCATCCCACTGTTTCCTTGAACATGGGCACAGCTGAGTTCAAAGTATGACTGAGTCCCAGGGGCCTAGGAAGGGACTCACTCCAGTGCACTACTGTCTGGATAGCTGCAGCATCGTGATGGCATGGTCTTCTACCACTCCGCATACCTTCTCTGCCTGCCTGTCTGGTATTCCAACATGAGGACGTGTGACACTCTGTTAACATACAGGCCTTATATCCTGAATTGACGTGGTTATTGGTGTCATTCTATACAGACCATGAGGGAGGGGCCCTCCGGGACACCCCTAGGTAAGCAACTGGGAAAAGTAGGTGGCAGATGTGGATCCCATGTTGGGGATGGATACGGGGGAGCCCAGGACTGGCACAGCACCTACAGCTTGGGCATCTGGTTTATGTTGGTGCCAGTCATTCTCATCTGCTAGCGATGGTCTGGCTTTCATAAGGCCTAGACCAGTGGGTGAATTAAATGAGGATGTGACAAGGTCACCGGCCCCAGGTCTCTGTCTTTGAGGGTAGTGCCAATCTCCCCCAGTCTTCGGAAGGTAATAGTAAAGCCTGGTTTTTACCTTATTAAGATTCCCCCCGCCCCGGGAGAGGTAAAGAAGTGTTATTCATTCCAGATAGAGAGGACACACACTGACCAAAGAATTCCACCTCAGTCTGGCACGGTGGACCAGTGAGTTTATTGGAGTTCCTTACAGACACATGGAAGGCACACAGGTGACTATACCTATGGAACTTCTACAGAATCCTCCAGACAATTTATGGGCAAGAGTCCTGCCCGGTCATCCTTTCATCTCTGATATAACCACAGACTGTCAGCAGGCCAACTCTTCAAGATGATGACGGTCACGTCCAATCTGGAGAACACAGCTAAACACCTCTGACCACACAGTAAGAAATACCACAGCCAGGAGTGGTCAGGGGAGGCTGGGTGTTGGCCAGGGATTCCCCAGCTGTGGAAATTAGAGCAAGGACTTGGAAGGGAGGGAGCCAGAGACCCAGTTGGATCAGGGGAGACAAAAGGGCACCAGGGTAGTGAGGTCTTGGTGTTCAGTACCGGTGTGGCTGGAGTGGAGTTGCCATCAGAAATGACTGGTGTGGCAGGCCTTGTATGTGTGAAGTCATCATCAGAAGAGACCAGAGGCAGATGAGGTGGAGAGACTGGGTTGTGCCGGGGGAGCAAGGTAGCTGCTGTGGGGCCGGGAGTGAGAACTGATGGCCTCCGGGACGGGTGGTGCCGAGGGAACCACCCAAGGCATCTGCTGGCAGTGGGGGCAGGGTCCAGACGATCCTGGGTGGAAGAGCAACTGGAGTTGCCCCTAAGAACCCCGAGACAGTAGGTTGGTGGGGCAGAGGCCAGTGGTTGTTCCCTCCGTCACAACGTGCGATTAGAGCTGTGAGGGACAGAGGGCGAAGGAGATGAAGAGGTCAAAGTGGGGCCTTGCTTTTGGAGGGTGAGAGTCAAGAGATGGGGAAGTGCCAAGAAAGCTGGACCCCGGAGGCCAGGCAGGCGTAGGTGTTCCCAGAGAGAAGGGAGTGAGGAAAAGCAAGTCTGAAAGGGAGCAGACGGTCCAGGCCTCGGGGCCCAGGCTGAGAACTTGGCCACACACTCTGGTGGCTGCTTGCCTCTCACTTCAGTGGTCCTGGCCAGCCCTCTCTAGCCCACCCACAGCTGGCAGGCTTGCCTGAATCCCAGCTTTAAGGCTTTGCCTCTAAAAATAGGTGCTGCCTGAGAGAAGAGGCAGATGGACAGCTGCCCCCTGGCCTTCTGCATCTGGCACACAGCTGTGCGGCCTGGCAGATCGCCCGGCTGGCAGGAAGAGCAAATGGAGCATCCTCTGCAAAGGAGGCTGCAGACTGAGGATGAGGCTGGTCTCAGAGCAGAGGCTCGAGGTCCCAGGTAGCCCTAGACTGCCCTCCACTGTCCATATCCCAGATACTCAGAGGGGGCAGAAAACCCATAGCGGGGCTGCTTTGCTTCAGACCCGTCTCTTCCCACATGCCTGTGGGAGCTATGGACCTGCCTACCCATGCTTCTTTTTCTTCCACAATGGCCATGTAGGGATCAAGGGAGTCGAAATACATCAAGGGCCCAGGGTAGCCAGTGCCTGCCATAGGTCCAGCCCACCCAGGGGTTCTGTTCATCTGAGCTCTGTTGTGGGTTCTGCCTCAGCCCTCAGCCCTTCCCTTGGAGCCCTGTGGTACCTCCCAGGTGTCAGACAGTGCCAGCTTGACCAGGACCCCAAGCCTTCCTTGCTTTGCCTGAGGGGCCTCCCCCACCACCTCTCTGGGAAGGGCCTGCAAGGCTGCCTCCTAAGCCCCATGCCTGTGGAATGTGGGGTCTACAATCTACATGTAGGAGCAGCAGCTGTAGATGGTGAGCTCCCACCACCAGCTCCTGAAAGGCCTTTAGGGGTTGATCCTGCATCCCTCATGAGAAGAACAGACACGGCCAGTCCAAGGCTGTCCCAATAACTGTGCAGGAAGTTCAGAGAGCCGTCATGGCAGGACGCTTGCTCCCGAGGCACAGCTGACAGACACACTGGGCAACAGTCAGCAGTCAGTGTCTATGCTGCGCCCCCCCCACCCCAATACTCTGTCGCTTACTGCAATCAGTGTCACCCAGTAGAATTTACATGCAGCAAAGTCAGCATATCACAAGGTGACAGATCCATCCCTTTGGACAAACGGAGGGTCCTGTCAGATGCATTGTCTCTTTTATCAGCACCTCACCTCCTCGGAATCCACCACCCCCAAGTCACTCAGAGGGGACATTGCCTCACCTCACCGGCTGGGGACTCCATGAGAATAGAGTCACAGCATGGGCTTTTCCATTTGGCTTTTCCACTCTGCTTGCTCGTTTCCAGACGTACTCCTCTTGGGTGTATAACCAGTTGTTCTTTTTATTGCCGGGAGGAATGGCCCTTGACAACACCACCTATATAACCGTGGCTGACCTTCACTGTTGACTCTGGTTTCTTTCAGGTCCTCCCACTACAGTGTACTGTGACTCTTTCATTCCAGGTCTCTTGGCTCAATTTGCCTATGACATCTGCTCCCCTCAACCCCCAGTCCCCACCTGTGCCAGGCCACCTGCATCTGGGACAGAAACCTGGTTTCTCTGCTTCCTCTGGCCTCTTCCCTGGACCTATGACTGGAACCACACTGGGGATTCCCCAGCACCTTCTTAATGGGCCTCCTGGGGAAGAAACTCTCCTTTCTGACCATATTATGTATCCATCTTACAGACCCATTATCTCTATTGTCTCCACCATCAGAGCCCCCTCCCAGGATCCAGCATGTCCCTCTGATACCCACCCCTTGCTATCTCTGTGTCCACTTCCTCCTCCAGTCTCCTTTCTCTCTCTTTCTTCTGGCCTGAACATCTGGATGTTCTCAAAGCTACTGGGGAATGGCCAGACCCTTATGTGCCTCCCATGTGATCCAGCAGTGTGTGTTGGGGAGACCAAAGGGCAGATGACCCCCAGGTGTCTTACTGAGCTGTTAGGGTCTTACCAAAGTTTCACCACCTTCAAAGAAAGAGGGTGAGGGGGACCTTCTTCCCCCTAACCCCTGGCTTTTCTCTTTAGTGACAAAAATCACATGGAGTTCTGCCAGGCTCCAGGACTTTCTTTTTTAATTCCAGGGCAGAAGATTTCAGGGCATGTCTCAGTGGGACTCACCAGTCTTCATAAGAGCATCTAGGTGAATTGGGCAGCTTTGTTCCTCCAAGAATGACTTGGGAATTGCCACAGCTCAGATCTCTGAGGCTCAGAACCTCCAGAACAAGGGGCATCTAACTGTGAGGCCCAGGGAGTAGGGGTGCATGCTTGGAGACACATCGCCATGGCTACCCTGTGGTTCTAGGTTTCCTGAGCTTGGCACCCCTGGACCTGTTGGCTGACTCCAGGTGTGCTGGATCCTCCTGCCAATGGGCCAATTCCTCCCTGTAAAGTTAATCATTCATACAACAAACATCCCCTGGGCGGCTTTGGGCAGGAGGCCCTTGATTCACTGTTGAGGATCCAAAGTGGACTAGGTCCTCCATTGGAGCTGAGAAGGGCTCACAGATAGTGGCCTCTCCAGTGAGAGCATCCTGGAACTTCTGGGACAGACGATTCCATACTAAAGGCTTAACACAGCAGTCGGGTTGGGCAGATAGTTCAGTGGGTAAGAGCATTTGCTGTAAAAGAAAAAAGATCTTAGTTCAAATCCCCAGCACCCATATAAATGCTAGTTATGACAGTGTATGCCTGTAACTGCACACTGGTCAAATCCCCAGCACCCATATAAACGCCAGGTATGCCAGTGTATGCCTGTAACTGCAGGATTGGCAGGTGGGTATGCCTATAACTGCAGCATTGGTAGGTGGGGAAAGAGGTTCAACATGGAGAGTTTCAAGTTCAGTGAGAGACCTTGTCTCAAAAAATAAGGTGGAGAGCGATCAAGGAAGACATCCAACACCTTCCTCTGGGACACACACACACACATACACACACACACACACACACACACACACACACACACACACCCCACTACCTGGATGCCAGGCTGACTCCCTCCTGAAGTGCCTGCCTCTCCTGAAGTGCCTGTCTCATATGGTGGTGCCCATGTGTGTCTGAATCTTCCTCTTCTAAGAACTCTGTCAGCATGTTTAGGATGGCCCCAACTCAAGTGATCTCATCACAGAGATTCTTCACTTAATGTCACCTGCAAAGACCTTTGTAAAAAATAACGTCAATATTTGCCGGTACAAGGCTTAAGACACTGGCCTGTGACAGGTTGGACCTAGGATCTGCGGGGCTGGGGGTGTGTGACACAGAGGGCAGCCAAGCCAGGAGACCTTCCCCAGGGTCAGCCACAGGGTGCACCTCTTACATGCTGCCTGAAGGGGGCACTAAGGGCAGCACTGTCCCTCTGCAAAAGTGAGACAATCCAAAGGTGAGTAGGGCTTGTGCTCAGCCCCAGCTTCTTCCGAAGCCTGGTGCACATATGGCCTGCCCCAGCCTGACTGCTCTCCCTCCCTCTCTGTCACAAGTTTCCAGCCAGAGCAAGTGGCCACAGCTGATAACCTCCCAGAACCTTGGTTTCCTCGTCTGTGAAAAGATGATAACCGCGTCTCCTGAAATCAGGGGCTGTGTGAGGAGACAGGCCAGGAGCTCTGAACCACAGGCAGGCAGCATGGGCCCCTTCGGGGACCCTCTGAGCCCTGTCTGCATCGCAAACTAGCATGGGGTTCAGCCTCAGGGGCTTGTGGGTCAGGTGCCTTAACTGCCAAGTGGATGCGGGGCCATGGGTCTCTTGTGGAACAGAGAGGGTGAAACCACGGCCCTGGGTGAGGAGCAAAGACAGAAAGTCTGGAGAAGAGGCCATGAGCATGGAGCCAGAGGGGAATTTAGCCTCCACCGCAGGCAGGGACAGGAACCAAAGGGCTGGGGGGGGGGGGCTCCACCTCTCCCCCTTTCCTCCCGCTTAGGCAAGGGGTGGGGGTGGGGGCAGCAAGATGTAGGCGACCCACAGACTTGCCTTCTTGCAGAGAAAATATTCCCTGAAAGACGTTAAATGAAGTAAATAGGAGAGATAAAAATGGAAATATCAAGGCAGCAACTTCTCTTCTGATTATAAAGCGAGCAGTGGGGGCGGGGCGGGGCGGGCTTGCGGGAGACGCAGCTGCAGCAGCCGGTCTGGCTGATAAGGGTTCTGGCAGCCTGCATGAGCAAGATAAAGCCAGGCGCCGCTGCCCTCAATCCCGGCCATCATCAATATTCACACGGCCTGACCAACTGGCATCGCAGATAGAATAAATATAGACTGCCAGCTATTACCAAGACCTTATTAATCCGCTTGCAGGCATTTAAAGGCCGTGGAAAATACAGGGGAGGGGGGGGTGAACGCAACATCAATAGCTTGACTCATCATCAAATGCTTTCCTTACAGCTCCTCTCCTCTGCATTGTCTCTGGGTCTCAACTTCTCTTAGAGATGAGGTTTTTGCATGCAGATGGAGGGACCAGGTGGGGAGGTTTCAAACACCTGGTGAGGGGATGCCAGGGGGTTACAGCTGTCCCTGGAGTCCTCCTGAGCTCTGAATGTATGCTCAAGGCAGATCTCACCCGCCTTGAGAAGTGTGTGCTGGCATCCCACTCACCTCTTCCCTTAAGCCGTCAGCCTGTCAGAGCCTGGCTGGATGCTGGATCACACAAGTGCATTTACCACAGGAAGGGAGAGCAGGGACATGCCCGAGCAGCAGGGTTACTGCTGGAACTGCGCCAGCCAAGGCTGCTCTTCTGCTCAGACCCTAAGGCTCTTGCTTCCACGGTGTGCGGTAGACCTCTTGACTTGGTCTCTTCTGTGGTTTGTTTGACTTTGGTCCAGTCTCTTTTGTATGTGGCCTTTGCAAGATCCAGGTATCTAGGCAGCTGGCAGCTGATCGTCTTATCTGTTTAGATACCTCCTCTCTAGAGAGGCCTTCTTCAGCCTATCACTGTTCATTCTGAGGTCCTCACCTCACACACCAGGAAACACCATGTCCTCTGTGTCTCTGACCCAGATCTGAGAACAGAGCCTGGTGTGTGGGAGCTCCTGGAAACACTAGCAGAGGAAGGAGAAAAATTTAGATGCTGTGAGGGATTGGGGATACAGGATGGATGAGCCTAGGGCCAGTCAGGTGTCACATGGAAGGAAAGATGCTCCAGGCAGAGGCACTGGATGGTGCAATGGCTTAAAAGAACAGAGATGTGGTCAGCATGTCCCCTGCCTCTGGGTACAACACCCTAACATACCATCCTGGTCACAGCTCGTGCTTGGATATCTTGGTTTGACTACTTAGCTGTATAGCCGGAGGCAGGATCTGGTGGCAAGTGGCCCTTTGAGGGGGGGTGACAGGAAGGTGAAGGTCCAAGGGGGCAGATCCAATGGGAGCTTATGTTGGAGCCTACTCCAGGTGAGGTGTTGGAAGCCATGAGATATAGACGCCATACACCCATGATCTACTTGTGGAACAAGGGATTCCAGTGTTCCTATCCTTGTTCCAGTGATCCCTCTCACCACCTCAGGATTTGTTTTATTTTTATTGTATATGTGTGAGTGTTTTGCCTGCATGCATTTCTTTGTACCATGTGTGTACATGGTGCCTGGAGGCCAGAGAAGGCATAGGACCCCCTGGGGCTGGAGTCACAGATGGCCGTGAGCCGACATGCAAGTGCTGGGAATTGAGCCAGGGTCCTCTGGAAAAGCAGCCAGAGCTCTTAACCATTGGCTGAACCATTTCTCCAAGGCCCCCATCTCTGCTTTCTTGGGCTGGCAGATGCTGGATTCTCTCTGGTTTGCTGCAAACTCATGAGGGGGCTTGAAGGGCCAGATGAAGAGATGCCAGGATGGCCAGAGACAAGGTCTTGCAATGGACAAGGCAGAGCTGCATCTCATCCGTAGACTGAGTTCAGTCCCCAGCAGAGCATGTAGCTGGCATGTGCTCAGCTCCAAGGGCCCAGATAAGGCTTCCGGAAAAGCCTTGTCTTCACCCCTCCCTTTGGAAGCCATGATTCTCTCAGTCTCCTGCTGCTCTTGTCTCACACTCCTGCTTCAAATATTTTCTAGCTACATTAAAGTATTTCCAGGATGAGTAGATAGGCCCACCAAGGGTGTTGCTCCAGGGAAGAGAAACCTTTGCCACCTTCCAGGCCCCAGACCCCTCGCTCCTCTCCAGGAAGGGTCCTACCATTACTCACTGTCTTAGTTATGTTTCCATTGCCGTGAAGAGACACCATGACCACAGGAACCTTTATAAAGAAAAACATTTTATTGTGACTGGCTTACAGTTTCAGACAGAGGGTTAGTCCATTATCATCATGATGGGACAAGTGTGTAGGCAGACATGGTGCTGGAGAGGTAGCTGAGAGTTCAATATCTTGACCATCAAGCAACAGGAAGTGGTCTGTCTCACTGGGCGTGGCTTGAGCATCTATGAGATCTCAAAGCCCACCTCCACAGTGACACACTTCCTTTAACAAAGCCGTACCTACTCTGACAAGGCCACACCTCCTAATAGAGTCACTCCCTTTGGGGGTCATTTTCTTTCAAGCTACCACAGTCACAAAAGGCTTTAAGAAGTGGTGCAGGAGAGGAGTCTCAAACTTCATCAGTCTATACAGCATGTGTGAACTCACTGAGCACAGTTGCATGCCTGCTTCCCACAATCCTACCATACCTGGGGAAACAGAGGCACAGAGGACTGCTTTGTCTGAACTTAGTTGGACCTTGGAATAAACAAAGTTGGGTCACACACTGGCTCTACCCTCCCTGCCTGAATGGCTTTAGACATGTCGCCCCACCACTGAGCCTGTCTTGTCAGCTGTGAGCTTGACACAGAAACTCCCAGCAAGGACAGGGTACAAACGGGCCGAAGCATCATTCTGTCCTCTGCGCCACACTCTGCTATCCTTGCTGCCTCTTAATCCCAGGGAGCAAACAGCACACGGGGTCAGGCCTTTTTGCACCTCAGGAAGATGTACTGAGTACAGTGAGAGGTGGCTTTCGAATAAGGGGCAGGAACATGCTGAGGTCCTCATCTTTGAAGTGTGGCTTTGATTGACAGGATCCTCCCAGTTTTTGGAGGGATTGATCCTGGCCTTGAATGCAGCCACAATCTAGTGGCTGCCCCACCCCTCAACACTCCCAGTCTACCACCTATCTCCCCCAGGATGAGTCTGTTTTAGGACTGGCTCCTTGACGACCAAACACCAGAAAAAGGGCCAGAAGGCTCAGGTAAATACCAGTCATGCTGTCATTCATTAGAATAATTAACAGATGGTTGGGAATGCAAACAGGAGGGTCTCTCTTGAGAGTGGGTTATGGAGATGTCAGAGGCTCAGTGACCTGCCCACATGTCCACATCAAAGTCTCTGATGTTGTGAGGGTCAGTTTTAACTGTCAACATTAGGCCTGTGGGAATTATTTTGATTCCATTAATTGAGATGGGAAGATCTGTCCATTGTGGGTGAACTATTCCAGGGCGTGTGAAAAGCAAGCTGAGCGCTAGCACACATCCATTAATCCATTGCTCTCTTTGGCTCTTGACTGCAAGTGTAACGTGACAGTTCTACCAAGCGCCTGCCTCTGTGTCTCCCCTGCTATGATGGACTATAGCCAGGAATTATGAGTTAAAATAAATCCTTTCTTCCCTAAATGGCTTTTAATAGGATATTTTAGCATGGCAACAAGAAACAAAACTAAGCCAGAGTCTGTGCCCTGGCTGGACTGCTGCCTCTGGAGGATAGACAGTTCTCAAAGGGTGTGGTTCCCACGACAGATGACCTCAGGGATCAGCAAACAGGTTGATGAGCACACTGGTCTCCAGAGCTGGCCACCAGCCCCAGCACCTCAGCTTTGCAAATAAGACATAGCAAATGGGGGTTTGGTGGCCAGGTTGGGTGCATTATGGCTGTGGGACCTGCCGGCCACCAGGGAATTGAAAGGAACAACATATGCAGTGGGCTCAGAGGATGTCTAGACTCTGTTTCTAGACACAGGGATAAAACCTGATATCTCAGGTTTATCCATGCCTGGGATAAATGGAAATGTCAAGGGGTCCTGGAAGATGTGTCAAGGGCTCTATATAGTTGCAAGAAGTCTAAGGTGGGGCCTGAGGCTGCTGTTCTACCCATGACACTGATCTTTCATTGGCTGGGAAGCATGGCATCTACCCTGCATTCGTCGCCATGATAACCCATAGAAGGTCTGAGGCCTGGGTATGTAGGAGGGGAATGGGAGTCACCAGAGAGGGCCCAGAGAGGGCGGGAGACAGGGAGAGACACAGGGGAAGGAAAAAACAAGGAAGGAGGAAGAGGGAGGGGGACTTTTGTTTTGACATCATTTCCCGACAGTCATGTTTCTAGGGAGTATACTTTTCCTTTGATTATTCCCCACTATCTCTTTCCCAGGACTCCTTTTAGGTCACTGGTGGGGAGGATGGCATGAATATCCACTAAAACTCAGAGAAGTGGAACCACATTTAAATGCATGATTGGGTATGTGATTGGAGATGTATGGGCGTATACAATTGGGCTATCTGAGGGTATACCTGGTGGTGTATGGATATATATGAGATTGGGATATATGGGTATATAACTAGGATGCATCAACTTACATATACAAATGGATATGGATATGTGTATTGTCTATTTAGTCAGCTTTTCTTCACTGGGACAATGCCTGAGAAAAGCTATTTTAAAACAATTACTTGGGGGCTGATGGCTCAGCAGTTAAAGGCACTTGCTGCCAAGTCCAGTGACTTGAGTTCAGTCCCCAGGACCTACATGGAAGAAGGAGAAAAATGACTTCCTCGAGTTGTTCTTTGCCTCCACATTTGTGCCGGGCCATGCATGGGTACATACACGCACAATCAATAAATAAGTGATAAGAATTTTAAAATTAAAAAGGTTTATTTTGGCTTCTGGTTTCTGAGGCTCCAGTCTGTGATCAGCCAGCTGTAGTCCTGTGGGTCTGAGGTGAGGCACAGTACCCTGGCAGGACCATGTGGCAGAGCAAAGCTGCTCACTTCATGGCATGCAAGAGGCAGTGGGAGATAGACAGAGGGGAAGCCACGGAGGAAAAGCTATATCCTCCAAAGGCGTGTCTCCAGTTCCCTGTCTCCTCCATCCAGATCCTGTCTCCTACCTTTCACTGTTTCCTGCTAATATCATCAGTCTTGGTGATCCTGTTCCCTCCCAGAAGCTCCAGCTCTGAATGCTGCCGGATTAGAAGCCAAGCCTATCACAAGAGGGGTCTTCTGGAGGAAACGTCACATCCAAACTGTGACACTGCTCATGGGCTTGTGACAGGCACTGTTCAAACTGTCTTGTGTATCCAGGTCCTGCTCTGGTGGTCCATGCTGGAGATGCTTCCAAGTGCGTGAGAGAGGCATCTATGAATTGAGGGCTACCCCCAAAGCACAGATGAAAGTTACCTCTTGAGGTGCCTGTGACCTCATGAGGGTGGTAACCTGACTCTGAGAAGCCAAAAAGGCACAAAGGTGTAATAGTAGCACAGCAGGCAGAAACTGTAGACCACCTTCCCTCTAGCTCCACAGGACTTCCCATGTGGCCTGACCCTGAAACCCATGGAATGTAGCCCAGGCCAGCTGAGTAGGTAATGGGCAAAGCCACCCCTAGCTCCTTTTGTCAGGAATCAGCTCCTCTTGAGTCAGAACCAGGGCCAGGAGGAGGTGAGCATCTGGATGACCTCTTGGAAGAGTGATGTGGTCAGATGTTGTTGGGGGGGGGCGGGTAGGCCTGGTTTGGAACAAGGTGGCGGGGATGAGTGAGTGGAACAGGTGTGACTGGGTTGGTGGAGCATCCCCAGGCTCCCAGCTCCCTCGGGTGCTGTATCCCACTACCTTGGAGGGTTCCTGGGGATTCTGGTGTCATCACAGACTTTGACAGATCCAGCTGGTTGGCCACTGTGGCCAGAGCTTCTGCCACCAAAGAAGAGGAGACCCAGATCAAGAACCCCAAAGGGAGAACTTTGGAAATAGAGTGAAATGGGAAACAGTTAAATCAAATTATAAATAACTCATGGTGCAGAGTTTTGCATAGTCCTTGACTGTTTCTGATTGGAAGTCCCTTCCTGGAGCTTAGGTGGGTCCAGCACTGTGGCTATACACTCCTGGGACCCACTCACAAGGGCCTCTGGCTACCCTTTGCTGCCCACCAGGGGATCCCCAGTCTGTACAAACTAAGTCCTGCTCTCCCCAAATGAGAATTTCTCAGACGCATACACGCTGTCATGAGGCCTGCCTGGGATATTCTGAGCTCCTGGCCTGCAACTTTAAGTGAACTTCAGCCCCACGGGTGCTGGGCAGGAGCAGGGGAATCTGAGGCCCCACCTTTGTGGCTGGCAGATGGGGGCTGGGTTTACTCCAGGCAACCTGGTCTCCTGGCTCCTCTTTCTCAGCCATTGTCAACTTTGTGTCAAAACTCCTGCGGCTGTGTCACAGCATTTTGGCAGAATGGTAGCTTTCTGCACTCTGACCTCGCCAAAGATGTTATTCCTTGCAGGGCCACCCTGCAAAAATCACCACAATTTGGGCATCTTCCTAAAGGAGGGGAGCGCAACAAGAGCAAATCTGGAAAGGGCTGGGCCATGGCTTGGTGCTGGATTGCTTGTCTAGCGTGCACAAGATCCTGGATTCAATCCCAGCAGTACAGATCCATTGAAAAAAAATCCCAAGACACAAAGAAGAGCAAATATGGAAGGCATCTGGAGAGCCCCCCTGTTACCCATCTGACCAGAACAAAGTTCCCAAGGTCAGAACAATCCACCCACGGACCAATCAAGGGAGCCAAGGGCCCCCAACTTCGTACAGTGCATCCCTAAACTACTTCAGTCTCAGGGACACTTCCTTAGCAGGAGTCAAAACGGACCTGCTAGCTCACTGGGTGAGGTATGTGGCAATCACCTAAGGAGCTTGTACATCAACTGGGAATGAGGTAGTAGACAAGTAATATGGGGTGGGGGACAAGCAACATTGGTGGGCAGGGCCTGAGCCACCTGCTCAAGTGTGGTTTCAGGTGAGGCCCAGAGCAGGTGAAGCCAAGCTGTGAGAGCCAGGACAGAGGGGTTGGTTCCTCACCTGCCCTCAGTCTTCCCCACAGGCAGCTGGGGAACAGTGGTTTCAGATGGTCTTCAGGTGGTGCTGGGAACCCAGGGGGACTCCTGAACTTAGCTATAACAAAGACATCTGTGTGGGCTCTGGAGATACCTGCTCTTCATCTGATCCCAAACAAGACCTTAGGCACCAGGTAACGACAGTCAGAAAAAACAGAATGAGCAAAGCTGGGGTCAGGTGACTGCTGTACACAACCCTGGGGAAATGCTAGCCAACCATGACCCCGGCACAAGCCTAGGCTCCCTGGAGACGCTGCATGGCGTTTCATTCATCCAAACCCACAGGATCTGAAGCCCTTCCTTCCTCCTTCTGGTCTCACATTCCTCAGGGCAATGCTGCCTGCCTCTGTCCCCAGAGGGTGCAGCTTTGTTGACGGACTTAGGAAAATGGAGTCTACCCGCAGAATGATATTGTGTTCTCCTTCCTACCCAGCCACAGAAGTGAACTCACTTCACCCCATGCTTTCACAGAGGTCCTTGTCTACAGGAAGGACAGGCGGAGTCATGGGCCACCGTTACTCCTCTTCCCAGAATGGAGGGACACAGTTAGTCCCCGTGGCCTGTGAGCAAGTGTGCCTGTCACTCTTAGTCCTCACTGGTCCTGGTTATATGGTTTTGTTGTGGTTGTCACTGTTATGTGAACAGACAGATGTGTGGCAGTGGCCCACCCAGGGCTGGCTACCTTTGCTGGTCACGGGGATGTCTGTTCTGTCTAGAGAGTCTTTTTCTCTCTGACAGTTTGCTAGGAGGGAGTCAGGGTCTGAGGTGTGGGCGTGGTCCCTTTCTGTTCTTGCTCTAGATATAAAGGAAGGGACCCTCATGTGAGTTCCTAGCTCCCTCCGATTTCAACACCTGACTCCCGTGACCAGACATTTGCTAGCGCGTGTTCAATTTACTGACACCTCAGAGAAAAGGTTCTTGGGGTGCCCCAACTCTTGCAAGGGTGGGCTGCAAGGGCCAGAGAAGGACTGCAGCATCATTGCAGCTCCTCTTTGTTTGGCCCAGAGCTTTGCACTGCCAACCTTTTTGTTGAAATATCTACTAATGTCTCATGGAAATGGTGAGTAAAGTTCTGTGAAACCTGAGGGGAAAGCAGAGCCTGTCTAACCACAACCAGTGAGAACAGAGGACCTCTGTACACTCACCCTGACCCACCCCGTACACACATCCCAGTGTATGTGTTCACATGCTCTCTACCACTGCATACACATACACATCCCCTCCACATACACATTTCCCCTCCAACACACACATATGCACACTCTGCTACACAGCCCCCAATACCACATATATCCACCACCTCTCTCTCTCTCTCTCTCTCTCTCTCTCTCTCTCTCTCTCTCTCTCTCTCATCCTCATTCCAGAACTCCTGCCCCAGTGCTGAGCAGCGTGTCCTGAAGACCTTCCCTGGACTCTCTCATGTCCTTTGTGAGGGTGGGTGGGTCCCAGTTCTCAGGATCTGAGATCGGTCAATGCATAGGGGAGGGGAGGAGAGGGAGAGCAGCAGCTGAACACCCTTGGACCTCCCCACAGAGTCCCCCTGGCATCTCCAGCTTTCTGCTCCCCGAATTCAGGCCACACTCCATCTTGGCCTGGGATTCTGCGGCCCCAGTCCCCCCTGCTCCACGGCTCCGGGCTGACTCGGCTGTGCACTGCATCCCCGTGTTCAGCAACAGCTGGCTGAGCTTAATTAAGCCCCACAGTGCTGGTTCCACCTGGTGAGGAATTAACAACAACAACAACAACACAGCAAACATCAGAAGAGGGGGTGGGCTGGGGCCACCCGCTTTTTTCCAGAAGTGGGAACAGGGCTGGGAATCCTAGCCTCTGCCTTTTCCTCTGTGACAGCCCTTGGATGCATACTGTCATAACTGAGTCCAGGGAAGGTATCGCCAGTCTAGGAATGGTAGGTCTGAGCCTAGTGTCTGTATCCTTCTCTGTGCAGGGCAGGCAGCCAGTTTCCCCCTCCAAGGTGAGAGGACTCAGGCTACTGGAGGCCACAATTTAGCCTTCCACCGTGTGTCTGCTGAGGATTGCCACGTGTGTGGCCCTGTAGCCACCCAGCTCATAGGCATGTTTGTGGTCCCCAGGGTCCAGGCAAGTGACATATGAGCAGAGACCAAGGATCCCACACACAGCGACTTTGCAGAGGGGAGCCATGGATTGGCCTGAGAAGAAGCTGATAGACATCCCCCTTCAGTGTTCCCATGTCCTGTTGGGGCTGTAAGCCAAGGTGGTGCTGGCTGCAGGGCCCCTGAGTGCATAGAGCAGAGCATGCTGGTGTCTGGGAATTCCATTGCTCTCAACTCTGTGCTTGGCTCCATGAGCATCCATAGCGTGGCTGTAGCCATGGAGGATGGGGCTACCTGAACCAGGTTGAGAGGCAAAGCAAGGGTGGGGCTTCTGCAGGTTCGGACTCCAGAGGTGGCTAGAGAAGAAGAAGCCACAGCTGGGGGCACTCCAGTGGAATGGTCTTCAGAATGCCAAGCTCAGACAGGCCAGCAGATGCCAAGGCCCCTTGTGGACAAAGACTGGTTCTTCTGGAAATTTTATTTGTAACATGTATACATCTGCTTCCGATGCAAGTTTGAGAAATGTCAGAAAACAAAATAGCATTTGTAGAAACCACAGATTGTCTATGGCATAGATGGCTGTCCTTTGTTGAGACCAGGGTCCTCCTCTCTGAACGTCCTGGCACCTAAAGGGACAAGGGAAAGAGGAGGGACTTGTGAGTTGTATGTTCAGATTTTCAGGGTTTTGTTTTCTTTTTTGGTAGGAGACATGGGAGTGTAGTAGAAAGAGTCTAAGTAAATTCTCTGACTGTATCAAAATTACCCAAGCTCCTCCGGTGTCCAATGGATTGGAATAAAGTTGTTCAAAATATTGCCATTTTCCTCTTATTTCATTTAGGGACAATTCCTATGTATTCTGCTCCTGTTGGGTGAAGGATCTGTTTATATCAATGAGGCCACAGTGGTTGAAATACTGTCCTCAGCTCCTTCCTTCTCCTCATCCTCCCCTCCTCCTGATTTTCCATCTATATATTTGATGGGGATGTTGAAACCTCCAACTGAGACTGAGTTTGTCTGTTTCCCTTTAGATCTGCCTAGTTTTGCTTCATGTTTTATGAAACCTCTCTCTCTCTCTCTCTCTCTCTCTCTCTCTCTCTCTCTCTCTCTCTCTCTCGTTGTTTTTTGTTTTTTGGAGAAAAGATTCTCTGTGTATCCCTGACGGTCCTGGAACTCACTCTGTAGACCAGGCTGGCCTCGAACTCACAGAGATCTGCCTGCCTCTGCCTCCCGAGTGCTGGGATTACAGGTGTGCAGCACCACCACCTGACTTTGAGAACTCAGCAGACTCATGTACGACCATGGGTCTTCCTCATGAGTTCATAGCTGATGCGTTTCAGCTCTAATAACACTGTCTGCAGCTACTCTGTCCTCTATTAGCGTACCCACTCTTGATTTCCTTTCCTCTACAATTTTTAAAAATTATGTTTGTGTTGGGGGGCGGGGAGCACCCACATGCATGCACACTCAAACATCACAGCATGTGCGTAGAGGTCAGAGGACAGCTTTCAGGGGTCAGTCCTCTCCTTCCACCGTGTGGGTTTGGGGGATCAAACTCAGGTTGTCAGGCTTAGGGACAAGTGCCTTTCCCACCGAGCCATCTCACTGGCTCTCCTTTTGTTTCCTTTCCTCTTTTGTGGTGCTGGGGATCCAACCAACTCTCCCCAGCCCTTCAACCTCTGCTTTTAAACCAAATATTAACCCATTTATATTTAATTTATTAACATGATTGAGTTTAACCTATCTTGCTATTTGTCTTTTATAGAAACTTAGTTTTTTGTTTCCTATTTTCCTTCTTGCCTACGTTTGAATCATTTGGCTATTGATTTTACTTAGGAGATACACCTCTAAGCTTCCTTTATTTTTGGCAGCTGCTCTGAGGATTATGATGTCTTTGCTTTGGGCTCCTATCACAGCTACACTGAATTGATCTGATGCTATGGAAGGATGCTGCTGTGGTACCTCTTCCCTCTTGTCCTGAGTTGAAATCACACACTCCTTCTGCAAATACCATGCTCCCCACCAGACGTCATTATTTCCATCTTGTGGTCATCCGAAGAGGACTTTGTGTCACAGCATTCCCTTGGCTTCTGTTCTGGGTTGGTCTGAGGCTCTCCAGACCATCTCCTCTCTGTCTTGAAGGACTTCTCCACGGTGCTTACACACATGTCTGCTATGATGGACTTCTTCAGATTTTGTTTACCTGATAATGCTTTATTTCACCTTAATTCTTGAAGGATGTTTCATTTTTATTTGTTTATAGGTTTGTTTCAACATTTTAAAGACACTCTCCTGCTGCCTCTGGCTTGCATCACTTCTGATTAGAAGTCATCAGTATTCCTTACCATGTGCCCCTGTCTGTGACACACCTGTTTTTCTCTACCTGCTTCTGGGGTGGTCTCTTTAGCTTTGGTGTTAGTTGTTTGCCCACAATGTGCCTGCTTTTTAGTTTTATGCTACATGACCTTTATTGATTTGTGGATTGATAGTTTTCATCCGATCTGAATCTCTGCCCTCTCCTTCCAGGTTCTGATCACATGCATGTGATAGTGCTTGGAATTCTACCACAGGTGGAATTTTTGTTGTTCTAGTTTTAAATCAGGGTCTCGTGCATACCAGGATGGCCTCCAATTCAGTCAGTAGCTGAGGATGATCTTGAACATCTGATCCTCCTGTAAACACATTGTGAGTTCTCGGATTATAGGTACAAGCGACCATTATGCCTGGTTTACATAGTGCTGGGGATCAAATCCAGGGCGTCATGACTGTTAAACAAGGGCTGAAGCATGTCTATAGTCCTGTTGAGTTTTTACAATTGTGCTTAAACTTGTATTTTTAAAAATGGATCCATATTCGTGTCTACTCATCATTTTTCTGTGGTCCAAATGTCTGCTCACCTGTCTTTCACTCAAATCTTTCTCTTCTAATTTCAACATCTGGGTCGCCCCTCTCTGGGTTTGTCCTCTAAGATCTTTTCTATAAAGAGGATAATATTGGTTCCAGCCATGAAGTTTTACCCAGCAAAGCTGTTTTGAGCCTGTTAACAAAGACGGCTCCCTGGCACTTCTGTGCTAGGGCCATCATCACCCTGCTCTCAAGACTTGCCTTTCCAGGGCCATCAGCCAGTATTTGCACTCCATCTGCCTACGCCGAACACTGGTGCCACTCACCTCTCCACCATGAGTGTTCTCATGGGGCCTCTGCATTTCTGCTCTGGTCATGAGTGGTTCCAGGGAACTCCTGTGTACAGCTCTGGCCTCTTATTTGCATAGCTTCCTTCTCTCTATACTCCACTAATTGCAGACACCTCAGTACCCTTGAACACCAACCCCTGCTTCCTCTATCTACTAAGACTAGTGCACTGTACTGGTCTCCACATCACTCAGCAGAGGCCTGAGAACCTTCTCCAGGCAGAAAGCTGGGCGTGATTTGTAGCTGTCTGTGCAGCACCTGAAAATGCTTGTTCCATTCAGTCGGTCACACTCTCACTGCTGTGTCAGACCTAACAACTTAAAAGGTGGGCAGAGTCACATTGGCTCACAGTTTCGCCAGCTTCAGTAAGAGGTCAACTGGCCCCACTGCTTTGGGCCTGAGGGAGGTAGAGTATCATACAGCAGTAAGTGTGATGGAAACTTCTCACCTCACAGCAGCCTGGAAGATGTGGGGGGTGGGGGAAGGGGAGGAACAGAAAGCGGAGAGACTAGAAAGAAAGAGCCCAGGACAAGATACCCGCTAAGGGATGCCCCCCCACCCCCCGCAGCGAGCTCCATCTCCCACCAGGCCCCACCCCCGGTAGTGCCATCTTAGTATGAATCTCTCAGTGGGTCTATTCACTGAGGAAGTCAGAACTCTCAGGATCCAGTCACCTCTCAAGGATTGGATCCACAGCTGGGAACCAAGCATCCCACATAAGAGCCTTCCAGAAGACATTCTATAGCTAAACCACCATGCGCAGGGTTTGTGCAGCTAAGCAGCTGTCTTTGGCAGGCATGTACTTCCAACGTCTGTTATTCTAATCATGGCCAGAAGCGGTCTTACCATCCACCTCCTTCCCTAACTTCCCGCCCTTCCATCTGTGATGGGATTCCTTCAGTACCCTGGTCCCTCTAGAGCCTTTTCCATCCCCCCAGAGCCAATCAGATGCTCTGTCATTGGGTACATTTGGGGGTCTCTGCAGGGGGAAGAGTCTCACTCTGAGCCTGCCGATGCCCCACAGGTGCCGAAGGCTAGCACTTCACCTGAGGAAAGTGTGCAGGCTTTCTTTGGAGCTTAGTAGCTACCTTGTTGATGTCAGCACACAGTGTCTACAGACATGGGTTTGGGAGGTGGCTGCTCTTCCTCACCCCTGCTTGCTGTCTGCTGGGCAGGGTGGATGTCTAGAATGCAAAGAATGCAAAGGTCTTTGGACGCCACAATCCCAGAAATGGATCCAAGGGAGCTGGCAAATGTGTTTCTGCTTTGGAATTTGTTCAGTATTTAACAGAATGTCCTTAAACATCAACCATGGTTCAGGCCCTGGGGTTGAGATGAAATATTCTGCCCTGGAAAAGCTATGAGCCTGGAATAAAGGTAGGGGGAGCAGAGAAACAGGCAAATGATGCCTACCAGGAAGCCTGTGTGGCATGAGCTTGGGCAGCCTCAGCCCACCTGGAGCAAGCTTGAAAGCCCTCCTAGGAGATGCCAAGCAAGGCCATAAGTCACCAGGAGGAGGGTTGGGAAGGAGGGCATGTGAAAGGGCTGGGGCTCTCCAGAGAGTGGAGCTCAGGTGCACTTCACAAGTACTGAGGATGAGGGATCAGTCCCAGAGTGCTGTCACGGGATGGTGGATGTGATCCAGAGGTCAGTGAGGAGTGACGGGCAGCTTCAAGTTAAGCATTATGCTCATAAGTTCCACTGTGGCCACTGTTGGGTGGATGGGCTGCAGAAAGGAGGACCTGAGCAGCAAGGGGACCAGTGGGGACTCTTCCAGCAATGAGAAGAAAGAAAGTAACAGGTTCAGGGCATGTAGACCCACTTCTGAAGTGCTAGTCTCCATCTCCACAGAAGGACCAGAGCTGAGATCACATGCCTTCACCTGTTACAGGGAACAGCTGCTGCATGCAAGTGACCTCTCTGTGGATGCTGGATGTTTGACTCTTGTTAAATGCTGAGGAGACCGAAACTCATGGGAGAGGACCAGTGCCTGCCTAGCTTCACAAGATGCACATAAGATATAGAGCCAGATTTCAGGCTTGACAGCAAACAAGGGCCCTGATGCATGCAATCTCTCTGGGATCCATTTGCTGGGCAGGGCTAAGCAGAAGTTAGTATATGCAGGTCTACAAAGGCACGCACGTGTGCATAAACACAAATAACTCATGCTTACATGTATGCCTGAGCACAAATGCATATACATGTGCATAGCCCTCAAGTTTACACATACAACATGCTCACACACATACTCTTACACATTCAGGCACTGAATGGGTACATTCAGTCAAAGGGTAGAATGGAGGATTGTTTCTGGAGCATCCCTTGTCTCTGATGCTTTTGGGGTCACCCTCTTCCTCAGGCCAGTAGGTGGCTGCTGTTGGGAAGGTTGGCAAGGGGTGCCAATACTCTTTCTCAGGACACTCAGAAGCACCTTCTTTTTAAGTGTGGGTACCACATACAGGTGTCAGACTCAGCCTTCTGTCAGGACCAGAGGCTGTCTCAGGGACCCATGCAGGACCCCACACAGAGGAGGTACCAGGGTTCCCAAGCTAGATTCCTCACCGACTCTGTGAGTGTGGAGTGCTCCCAGGAGACCAAGGGCTACACCTTCACCTCCCAGCCTTGAGAAAGCAGCTATGTCTCTGGCCATGACACATGTGACTTCCAGCTGCTCTCCCCATCTTGCCCCTATGCTCTCCTCACAGCCACACTGTCTTCCTGAAGGAATACAGAGGTCCCCACCACCCACCCATGTGCCGTGACTCCCTTTGGCTCTTCCTTCCCTTCCCTTTCCCTCTGCCCCCCTCACCCTGCTCTCTCTTTCCCTCCCCCATCATCTCTCCTCCCCCTCTTGAGCAGCAAGAGAAATGGAAGTTGAGATCTTCTCTTGGCGATCATTATTGAAAAGTTCAGTCAGAGACAGACAGCGATGCTGTGAGCAGGCGGGCAGGGGAGGAACATTAAAATGCACACGCACAGCTTGCCTTGCAACAGATGTTGGCATAATTAGAGAGGAAAAAATTATGAAATTAATTTGTGGTTCAATGTAAATTTCACCAATGGGGGGAATGCTGAGCTCTAGTCACCTCATGCGTGCACACTGGTGGGCACACATACCTGACATGCCCACACGCATACGTGAGCACACATACCTATGTGTACACACCTGAATATGCAGATCCCAAATTCCAGGGGAGTGGCAACTCTCAGGCCTCTTCAGGGGAAAGATGGGTATGAAAAATAGAAAGGAAGAGATCCGAGAGTGGTTCAGCCTGTCAGCTCAGCCACTGGGATTGCTGGAGATGCGTCCCCTCCCCCACTTGGTGGGAACAGCACGGCTAGTGGAACTGGATGGGTCCTTGGGCATCACAAGAGCTGGAGTGTGACAGTTATTATAGCTCAAATGCACATAAAGCTGGAGCTGGGGCCTCACCAACCTGTTCCTCACTGTGTGCTGGGCCTGTCTTTGACTCGGCCCCCAGCTATCACTCAAGGGCAGATCAGAATGGAGAGAGCATTCTGGGGTCTGGTGGCTGGGTAAGAGGCAGGACCTTGTGGCAAAGGTGGGGTGAGGGGATTGGTAAATCTTTGGGGGGAGGGCCAACATGTATAGCTTGGCTGGTCAGAGGTCCTAGAGGGTGGGTGCCCATCCAAGGTGGGTACAGCAGAGAAGGACATCCCATGGAGCCAGCCTCCTGCCCAGCACTGCCTGCTCAGCACTGCTATAGAGACTTCCAGTGAGCCTGCAGGGGTTGCTGGGCAGGTGGACATGCAGAGGCACCATTCACTACTTCATAGGGACCACACACAGGCAGCCCTGCCAGGCTGGGACTGCCTCCTTTCTTCTGTTTCAGTGACCATGTGACCTGCTGGTGCTTAATTATTACACCTTTCCAGTGAAGACTGTTGCTGGCCTCCCCATCTGTCACCCTGGGCTGGTCACGGGGGGTGGGGAGGGGGGATTCTCTGAAGGTTTGCTCTACACTGGCCTCCACACAGGGTCACCTTCCTTGACTGGGACAGTATCGACTCACTTATGATGCACTCAGCTTTATCTTTCAAACCTCAGTGTGTTATCCTGGGGCTGGACCCGAGTCACAGTCCCCACCCCTTCTGCTCCATGGTGAGTCTTCTCCTAAATCCCTTCCCTCACTCTGTCTGTCCAACACGTCCATCATTTCCCATCTGTTCCTTCTCCTGTGTTCTTTAGCAGCCGTAGCTGTGAGGACTACCCCCATATGGTTGTCTCTCCAGCCATGTGGGCTATGGGGCCTGCACCTTTCACTGATGCTCCCCGACCCCCACTCTCCATGGTAACTGCATCTTCTAGTAACCCAGATGGAAGCCCAAGATAGACGTGCTCCTCCAGTCCAGTCAAGCCTGTGTTCCTCACCCTGTGTCCTCTCAGGGTCACCCATCCTGGTGTACCCTCCATAATCAATTTGCTACCTCCCTCCTCCAGGAAACCCTCCCTGACTTCCCTCTGTGGAGCAGGATACACGCAGCCACATTGTTCAGTGAGGCCTTATCACCAAGGTTTGCGCGGCTGGCGCCACCTTCCTCCACAAAGGCCACAGTCTGTAGATCAGCCCCTCCTGGCACAGTTGCTACTGGCACAGAAGGTTCTGTTGACAAGTCTAGACCCAAGGGGCTCGGGGAGATAGATATGAGAGGCCAAGCTGTGGCTGTCAGAAGTCTGGCTCATAGCAGCTGCACACCTAAGGAGAGTAGTGGCAGGCACTGTCACCTCCGCTGCACAAGTGGTGCTGCCAGATGTCAAGACGTGGCCTCAGACCCAGTGAGACCAATTTATGTTCTGCAGGTGGTCTAGGGTCCCAGAGACACTTAGGAGTAGTTCCAACATAACTTGGAATGGAGGGTTATATCTTATTTATTCTTGCACTGTGTGTGAGTGTGTGCGTGCGTGTGCGTGCGTGTGTGCATGTGGGCATGTACATGCTACTGTGCACACATGGAAGTGAGAGGACCACTTGTATGAGTCAGTTCTCTTCTAACATGTGGATCCCAGGGATCAGACTCAGGTTGTCAGACTTAGCGGCAAGCATCTTCTACCCTCGAAGCCATCTTGCTGGCTCCTAGAGCAGGCATTTAAATGTGGCCTGGGGCACCCTCAGGCCCAGGCACATACAAGAGGCTAAGAGGTTCCAAGTGATTGTGTTCAGGGCCGTGAGACCTGTGGGTGTTGAAGCCAGTGCTGAACCTAGACTTGTGGTACCACAGTGGTGTTCTGGCCTGCTGCCTCTGTGGAAAAGGGCAGGGCCTGGTTAACAGGACCGAGATGGGGGGAGGTCCACTGCCACGCCTGTTTCTGGACCTCTCCAAGGTACTGAAACAAGTGCTGAGTGAGGCTAATGCCTTGTGCCCGAGCCTGGGCCTGGGAGCTCCGCTGGGCTCCCCCTCAGCCCATCCGTGCCAGCTGTGTTGAAAACTGATGATGCTCCTTATATCCTTATCTGAGAGATACTTGAAATCAAATGGGTGAGGTCAGGCCTTGGGGTGACAGTCTTCCCCCTGCACTTGCTGCGCGTCTTGGTCCGATTTTCCATTCCCCTTCTGACCAGATACAGGATCACCTGCCCTTCTGCGTGCTTCAGATCTGCCCTCAGGCGCTGGCCCCTTGAGGGTGGAGGGAGCCTGCTTGCTGACGACTTCCGGTTGCCTTCAGTTCCGATTGCTTCAAGCCCTTTACACCTATACCATCGTTTCCAGCCAAAGTAAGGAGTAGAAGGGGAAAGTGAGGCTGAATGAATCCACACTTTCCTGGGGGGCGGGGATCCTCCATATGTGGGTGTGCAGGCATCTGAAACACACAGGGAGAAGACCACTGCTGAGCAGAGACAGTGTAAGTTCCACACTAATAATGACCCAGCCAAGGTGTGTACGGCGAGGATAGAAAAGATACAACCAGCAGGCACAGGTTGGCGTGTGGCCTGCCTGAGGGACAGTGTGTGCCCTATGTCGGTGTGGCATGTAGACCTGTGTGTTTCAGGGGTTGTTCCAGGCAGCCCCCACCAGATCCACTCCCCAGCTCATTAAGGCTCTCCCATTATTCTGACATTTGTGCACATCACGTACCGGCAAGAAGTAATTTACTTAGAAGAAATTAAAAGTTCATTTTAATTGAGCGCACACTGCAGTATGCAAATGCACAGCACATTATGTACACTGATGCAGAGACAAAGCTATCATCAGCGCTTAACCCTCCCTGTGCTGGGCTTCTCAGCTCCAGGAGGGGCTCCAGGCCTCGGGAGGGCTTCCTGACTCCCCAGCAGGAGGACTCAGCAATGCTCAGAGTCCTAGGAAATCTCTAGACAGTGACACTACCTATGCACTGGACCTGAGGGTAAGACTGCAGGCTCCGCCCAATCCAGGTCCAGCTCACAGCCTTAAGTGATGAGGCCTCAAAACCAGTGGGGACAAGTGCACACAGGTCTACCGTGGCCCAGGACAGGCTCAGTACCGTTGTGCAGACTACTCTGAGCCTGCCTCCTGGTGGATAGGTAAGGTACCAGATGTATGGTGGGGCCTGGTATCTCCTGTGGGCTTGGTCTCCTGTGAGAGGAGAGATTGAAGCAACTACCATTTCCCCAGGATCCAAGTGCTTTCCAACAGGCCACGGTAGAGCTGTGAGTGGTAGTCCCTCTGCAGGCTGCTTCCCCCTTGAGGTTAAAGTCCAGTACACTCCATGTGCCAGGGCTGGATGCATCCCGTCCACTCACTACTCTTTAGGGCTGAAGCCCTGGAGGTTCAGAGAAGACAGCCGCTGCCACACTTCCTGGAGAGGCTTCAAGAGGTGGCCTGGAGTCTGGCCCAGCTCCTGGAGTCCAGACCCTACACTGAAGGGCTCAGAGACATCAGAAAAGAGAGAGGGACATATTGGGACTTCTCTTGATCCTGTCAGACTTTCCCAATGGGGCTCTTGCCCTTACCCAGAAAAACAGAGGTGTCAAGTGAGCAGAAAAAGGACCTATCAGAAACAGCCAGCCTGACCCCTGGCAGGGTCCCCTCCCAGGAGGTTCCAGCAGAGGCTGAAACCATGGTAGTATGGCCTGGTGTGTGTGCCTGGATCTCTGGGACCTCCTTGCTTTATCTAAGGATGGGCAGTACTTGGCCCCTCCAGATGGCTGTGTGGCACAGCCCAGGTAGCAAATGGCTGGGATGGGTCTCTGCCTTCCCACAGCTTCCCCCCTGCCCCTTCACTCTCTGCTTCTGTATTGGGCAGCAGGGAACACCTCTTCAACCCAGCCAGCCCTCTCCAGGACAGAGCAGAAGGCCAACTCCCATGTGGCCTCCCTGAGGGAGTAGACTGGTCAGGAGCAAGACTCCCACCAGAGGCAAGGCTGGTCCCTGGGATGTTGTTTTCACGTTAGGTTTTTGCTACCTGTCAGACCTGGGATTTTTAATGACAGTGAAATGAAGCTGCTTCACAGATGTGAGATGACAGCCAGCTGCAGGAGGCAGACAAATTACCTCCAGACCCAGCCCACAACGCCCACACATCCACACAAAGGAAGCCAGCCTGCCTCACTTGGATGAGCAGGAACGGCAGGGGGCCTGAACAAGCTGTTCCTGCTTCCCCAGGGCTCCCGCCCTGCTACGGCAGTGCCTGCCCTCCTCTGCAATACGGGCTGCCTGGCTACAGACTTCTTGCCCTGGCCTTTAGAGTTCACATGAACATGACCCCCTCCTTGCCACAGCCAAGTCCCCTGCCCAAAGACCAGCTTCCTATCCATTAGCCATTCATCTCATAAGTCCCCGATGAACACCTGCTGGAGCAGGAGAAAGAAGAGCGTGTGTCACTATAAACCCTGGAGAGTTGAGGTTCAGAGAAAGAAGGAGACACAGGGGGAAGGAAGCCAAGGAAGGGGATCTTCCGGAGTGAGGGAGCCCACAGGGGGAAGGAAGCCAGAGAGGATAGCCAATACCAAGTTTCTCTCAACTGGGCTTGGCTAGGTGTGAAATATGGAACCTCTATTGCCTCCCCTGGAGCTCTGAGACGCTAGGTGGGTGAGCACTTTGTTAGACAGGCTCATGAAGGGAGTCTGGACTTTGGATCTACACTGGCCTAGGAACCTGTGTTGGCTACACACCTGGGATCCTTGGGCCTCTGCTCTCTACTCCCTAACAAAGCCTTACACTTTAGTTCATGGGCCTTACCTTTTCCTATGCGGGAGGCCCCATGGAGTCAGGGAAGAAGAGATGTGGCCCTGGGCACAGGTGAGGTGTATACACGATTGGGGGAGGTGTGTCCATCCCATCTGTCCATCAAACAGAATAGCAATTGTGACTTCCCAGATGGAACTAGCCTCACACCTGTTCCCTGCTGGACCTTCCTCCCTGGGTAGTAGGAGTTTGTCTCTGTGCCCTCTGAGCTTTGGGATGTGTCCCTAGGGTCTTTCAGCACTATCAAATCCTTATCCTATAAAACTTCCCCCTTTAAACGTGCACTTGATGGTCCCCCTGAGGGACTGGGAGAGTGTTCTGCCGATGGTTGTGGGGCTTGGGATGAGCTGCTGAACTGTGTGCCTCTTCTGGTGTCACAGGCACACATCTTAGTTGAACTTGGCTAAACCACAAAAAGGCTCAGCCCTGCCTCTAGCTCTCTAAGTCTGTGAGTCCAGAAGTCCAGCTGGGTCAGGGGCTCTGAAGCCTTATATGGGGACCAAGTGTGTCTTCAGCACCTGCTCCTGCAGGGGCCCGTCAGTGTGTGGTTCCCAGCAGCCCCTCACTCGCAGCCCCTCCATCATGGCCTGCAGTTTCCCAGTTCTAGGTCTCATTTTATGCTTCAATTCTACTATTCCGTCCGGCCCACAATCGGCTTCTGAGATAGCTGGCACAGTCCTGTTCCAGAGTGTCCTTATCACCCTTGTTTCTCAGACCTCAGCCATGCCCCTCGAATTGCCAAGCCTCCAGTCTGGTCACCAAGACCGTGACTCTGCAGTTGAATGATAGGCTTCTTGTAGTCATCAGCCCTGTCTACTGACCGCAGGATCTGGGCATTGGTCTCATTGGGCAGGTGCCAAGAGTCAGGCTCAGTACAAGGCTCTCTGGGTTCACCCCGGGCCACTTTGCAAATGTGCAGACTGAGGGCAGTGAGAAAAATCCCAGGAAGGCCACAGATGGTGAGCAGCTTGCCTCTGGGTCTCTAGGCCACTGATATTGCAAAGAGGACTTGGCTCCTTGCTTGAAGTGGCCGTCAGTGCCAAGGCCACGTGGGCTCTGTGGGAACTTGCATGGTTCATGTTTGTCTAGAGAGGGCCTCAGCTGGAGGACATCTTGGTGTTCATCCTTTCCCTGTGGCCAAAAGACTTCAACTATGGCTCCCCAGAACTCCAGATTCCCAACGTCTTGATTTCTGTTCTCAGACCTTAGCCTTCTGCCTGCCATGGGTACTCAGGACCCTAACAGCCCTCCACAGGCCTTTCCTGGCGGGCCTAAACCTGCCTCCAGCAAAGTGTCTCTGTTATGAAGAACCAAGTCACATGCAACTCTTTTCCGGTACTCAGAGCTGCCGCGGCTTAGTCCTCCAGGAAGTCATCATGCACAGTACACACCGTCATTTTTGCACTGTGGAAACACAGTCCTGATGGGAACCAGAGTCGCCTGCAATCACTGCAACTCACTACACCAGGCAACGAGCAGGCTCAGGGAGGTCTGGCTGTCTTTAAAACACACACTTGAGTCCACCATTCAGCCCTGACCTGACACATCACACGCCCCTAAATATGGTGGGGACCACTGGCCCATTCCTGTATCCTCAGTGTCCCTTTGCCTCCTTCCTCACACCAGCTCCATCAACTGGAGAAGCATCGCATTCTGCAAGAGCCAAGGCAAATGGTGCTTCCTCCAGGTACTGGACTCTGCAGGGGATGCTTACTCCAGGGAATGCTGGGAGCTATTTGCAGCATGTCTGTCATCATTGGCCACCGCAGCCAGTAATTAGCCTGTGAGGAAGGCAGGCCAGCCATGGCTAACCTGCCACTTCTTATATACCCAGCACTATACTGACCCTAGACGTGGGACACAGTGAACAATCATGGAGCAAACCAGAGAACAAATAGATAGAGGCAGTGAGGTGGCCAAAAGGACTCAGACGCCTGGCTCCCAAAGATCAGCTAAGGAGGGGTACTTGGGGTCACCTGTGAGCCCCCACACTGTCTAACATTGAAGTGGCTAGAAACATGGCCCCATAAAGTCAGGGACAGCTAGCTGAACCCAACAGTGTGTTCAGGGGCACCCCAGAGTGGTCCAGTAGCTCCTAGGTGGGCTGAGTTGGGTAGGCAGGGTCTTTGGAGGAGGGTTAGCTGCACCCCCATGCACTCCCTCCCGGAGGCTCCAGATGGAGAGTACAAAGAGTTAAGTCCTCTGTGAGCAACTGCGAGAAAGTGGTAAACAATTTTTCTCTCCCTCGGCTAAATTAATATGCAAATTCCTAAGCCCCCTCCACTGGCGTCCCCTGCCTTGAAATTAGCGAGGTAGAATGCTTGGGCTAATTATGCATTCAAACGAGCAGGCTGCGTTCTTGCGGCGCTAAGAGGATGCGGAAAATGATTGTGAGAAGATGGAATTGACATTCGAGCGGGTCCTTCTGGGACATCTGGAAGTGCTCTCGCGTGCACCGCAGATGTAACCAGGCAGTGACCGCCAGCCACCCCTGGTCTGGTGGTGGGTTCAGAGGCCAGGGGCGGCTCCGCGCTGTTGCTCTAGGGGGAGAGGAGAGACCATGAATAGCCATCTACTCTCCAATTCCCCACCAGCTAAGCACCTTTATTCCTGCCCTGACAAACAAGACCCTCCCCCCCAGCCCCCTCCCCCGCAGGCCTTCCACACTGCTGGTACCCACAGCCAGCACCACAGCAGGGATGCTGTGTAGAGCACTGTCAGCAGAGCCCAGGCATAGCATTCACCGTCCAGACGTGTTGTGCTGCCATTGTAGGTAAATATTGATCTGAAGTGGAGAGTAGATGGCGATTCTCAGAAAAAATGGGAGTCTGAATAACAGACAGAGGTTGCCTGGTGCCAGCAATGGATAGGAAGGTTAGGAGAGCTGGGCCCAGGAGCTGACCATTCTGAAAGCAGAAGGTGGGTCCAGACCTGGAACCCTTTATTACTTAATCTACTGATGAAGCCCACCCTCCTTGCCTGTCAGTCACAGCCTCCCAGTTTCTGCTGTACAGAGGCTGGCTAGCTGTCCCTTCCGGCCTTGGTTTATGAACATGGAGCCCTATCTTGGCACAGACTCTCCTTGGGCTCCATCTCAGTGAACTGACTGCTGATCCCCACAAGACTGACCACGTGAGACCAGGGCGTGGTCTCCTCCTGGTGCTTCCCGCCTGCTTTTCGTGTCGGGTTTCACCGTAGCCCTTTGATTCCCGTGGAGCCTAGATGTTTGCTGTTCCAAGAGTCTGAGTGTGACCTTTCCCTTCCTCTCTAAATTCCTACAAAACTGTGTTGTCCTGTAATCTCAGCAGCAACCATGGTCCCAGGCCTGTGCCTCAACCTGCTTGAGATCTGCCAGTCAGGAGGCTGGTGGGAGGATTAATGAGGCTGCCCCCGATCTGCTGGACGCACTGAAGGTTGTATAACTGCAGAAAAGGAAGCTCCTTTCTGAGGTGTGAGCCAAACAGGGTGGGAGGTCCTGGAAGGGTTCAGCAATCTAAATCCACTCACACTGCAGGCAGTGTCACAACCATAATGGCCACTGCGATCGTCAATCACCACCATCACTACCATGCAGCACCACCACCATCGTTGCCATTACCATCACCCTCATCACTACTGCTCCACCATCACCACCAGTTAGTATCATTATCACCACCATCACTAGCACCACCATCACCAACACCACCATCACCAACACCATCATCACCAACACCATTATCACCAACACCATCATCACCAACACCATCATCACCAACACCATCATCACCAACACCAATCATCCCAAACCATCATCACCAACACCCATCATCAACCCAACACCAACACCATCATCACCAACACCATCATCACCAACACCATCATCACCAACACCATCATCACCAACACCACCATCACCAACACCATCATCACCAACACCACCATCACCAACACCACCATCACCAACACCATCATCACCAACACCATCATCACCAACACCATCATCACCAACACCATCATCACCAACACCATCATCACCAACACCATCATCACCAACACCATCATCACCAACACCATCATCACCAACACCATCATCACCAACACCATCATCACCAACACCATCATCACCAACACCACCATCACCAACACCATCATCACCAACACCACCATCACCAACACCACCATCACCAACACCATCATCACCAACACCATCATCACCAACACCACCATCACCAACACCATCATCACCAACACCATCATCACCAACACCATCATCACCAACACCATCATCACCAACACCATCATCACCATCTTTATTATCACTAGCTGTCATTAGTCTCAACATCATCACCCTTATCACCACCATTATCTTCACAATACGGACTTGGTACCAGAAGTACAAACTATGTTCTTACATTGAATCCTGACACATACACTCTGAATAACAGTAAGTCTCTGTCTACAGATAAAGAAATTGGCATAGCTGAAGGCCGAGGCTGAGCTTGATCCAGATCTCCCCAACACCAGCATCCCAAGTTAAAGGCTCTAAACTTTGCGGCTTCTCATCAGTCAGTACCTTGCCTTCCAGTTTAGGGATGAGGGATAAAGCAGTATGTGTCCTAACCGTGGAAGCAGCAGAGTCGGTGATACACCAAACTCACAACCTGTGGGATGTGAAACAGTGAGTATTCTTAGTTATCAAGAAAACTAAGAATGATTTTTGCAATTACAGATGCCTTTACCTCTGTCAGTGTGTGTGTGGAGGGCCAGAAGCAGCTGTGAGGAGTGAGTGAGACCCAGCTGCAGTCTTATGGATACAACCTGGCACAGGTACCCTTTCCAGCAGGAAGACTGTGATCTCAGGACCTGCAAGCTATCCCAAGATTGGAGAGGAATATAGGCGTCTCCTCAATGTCCCTACCTAAGAGCTGTGTGTAACCCAGGGCTGTGGCTGAGCAAATAATCTCCCCTCTGCAGCCCTCAGTTTCCCCATTATACTACCGGAGTGGTAGATACTTTCTAGACACTTGCCTGAAGTTCTATGATTCTGGGTCCAGGTTCTTGTTGGCTCATTTACCCATCGGTCCATCACTCTACAAGTGTTCATGGGAAGCCTCCAGGGTTCAGCACGGGTCTCAAAAGCAGAATCATACCTCGGGTCCCCAAGAGAAGACAAACATTCCAGAATGATCCTCTAACTCACAGAGGAGAAGGGAGGTAGGGACCTATAGCTGAAGCAAGACCAATGCTGGAAAACAAGAGACAGTACCCTGAGCTCTGCACAGCACAGACAAATGAACATGCCCTCCTCCCTCCACAACCTGCCATCTTCCCACCTGTCCAGGGAGAATAGCCAAGATTTCCAAATTCAGAAGGTACAAGGCAGAAGACAGCAAGTGGAAGTCCCGGACTCTCCCCAAAACCCCCCCCCTCTTTGGGTAGCGACATGGGGATGGATGGGTGATGTTAAATATTCATCAGATGCGATGAAGTTACTGGAATTGCCCATTAAGATGTAACGTGCAATTTGCAGCTTTCTCCTAACACCCAGGGCAGACACTCGTCAGCGGGATGGATGGCGGGCCGCAGAGGAAGACGAATCGCCAGGGAGATGGTGCATCTCAGAGCGATCAATACAGACCGGCAGCTCCAAGCAGCCCGATATTCGAGCAATAAGTAGAAGTAAATAGACAGGCAGATTAATTAGGCCTCTGGTGGGGAGGGGTGAGAGAAAGGCCTGGAGCACAGTCTGTAGGCAAGGATGGGAGGAGGTGTTATCCTGTGAGTCCTCTACAGTGGGCATTGAGAGCTCAGGCTCCCAACTAGGACAGGCCCCAGGTGTATTTTGACAACAGCTGGCCATGCAGTGACCCCAGTTCTGGAAGGCCAGCTATATGTGGCCTAGGTAGAGCCACTGACTCCTGTGGGGTAGAACCTCCAGAAGGGAAGAAACCCACAACTTCCTTTCTCACCACCAGGAACCAGCTTCCTCCCTGGAGCACAGAGCTGTGGGGGTCTTGGGGTTCGGGGGGCTTTGTCCCTCTGATGGTGATGCATGGCTCTACTAATTCGCTGCACGAGGCTGTTAATTCTGGCGCAGCTGCTGCAGCCGCCCTCCAGGCGCTCTGTAATGCTGGGCTGTGGAGCTTGCTGCAAATTAACACCATTTGTTCTACAGAACATGTTTCATTTCTACACGACACGCATAGCTTATTACCTCGCTGGCAACGTGGGGAGAGGCGGCGGGGGCCAGGGAAGGGAGGGAAGACATGGCCCAGACCCTTCCTGACTCCAACCTATTCTTTCCAAACCTACTGCCTGTGTGGGGGAAGGGCATTAGTCCTGGATTCAGTGAACTTGGAAGGGCTGGGAGTCTCTTTGAGGAGTTCCTGGGGGAGAGAGGTTACTGCTCTAGTTCCTGGTGGCTGGTCTCCAAAAGGAGGCCAGGGCTCCAGGTAAGGGTCCTGGCCTCTTCAATCCTGGCTCTGGCCCCAGGCAGCTTTATGGCCTCAGGGAAGCACTGTGACCTCTCTGAGCTATTTCCTTTCTTAACTGTGGAGACACTGAACTAGGAGATCCACCAGTACAGCTCCTAGCTCTGTGGTCCACAGCCTGCTGAGTTCCTACTTTGCTGTGGTCAGAGACAATCATCTAAGTCAGGCAACTGACAGAGACAAAGTTGACCCAAGGCCAAATAGAAGTGGATGGCCCTGGTGGCTCAGTGAGCCTGCTGGGCTACTCCCATGGGAGCCTGAGTAGAGCAAAGGGCTCCTTGGTCCCAGGCTGGTGGGAAGAAGATATGAGTTTTCATTCAACCTCTTGTGCTGACAATCATGAACAGGAGCTCCAGGATCTCACAACCCCACAGTAGTGACTCATGACATTTGTTACCCCTTGGTAAAAGATTTAGGTTTCACTTTGCCTATCTGCTGACCAGGGATTTGGCAATCCCACTGGGATGGGTATGGAAGTCTTTGTAGAAGGCCCACCCAGGCCCTTTACTTCTCCTCAGATACACATTGCAGGCCCTCAAGTTCAGCAGTGTCCTGAGGGTGTCAGGGCAGCACTCCATTGTACCTTTACAACACAGAACAGGCAGACAACTTCACAGCTCATCAGGAGGACCATGGGGCCAAGATCCACACTCTGAAAGCCAGGAATCATGCTCTCAGGGGCTCCAGGTCCTCTTTACTATGACACAGAAGTCCCTTGGAGCCTTGTGAAAGGCTTGAACCGGAAACTCCTGCAGCCCCAAGAATCTCCTGGCCCTACATGAGGCTGGCCCCAAGGAAGAGGTGAAAGGATGGGGTTGTCTAAACCCTAAGAAGTCACTGTCAATAGCAGAATGCGCCTGGTCATCACCAGCTGCCATTCTGGAGGGTGAGACTTGGGCAGGCAGTGAGCCAAGTACTCTCTCCGAGTTTGTGACGGGGATCATATTACACACATTTGATCCAGGGCTAGTGATCTTCAGCCATGCTCTCAGCATGTAACTCTTCCCTGTGACCTCTCTCTCAATCCCACCCATCTCTTCCCACCCAGAACCATGATCAGAGCATCCTATGAGCAGGGCATCAAGGACCATAAGCAGAGAGAACTAATGATGAGGTTGGGGCCTGGGGCCATGGAAGCCCTTCCATGGCTCTGCTCACAGACACTCAGCAAGTCATCCGCCTCTATGATGAGTGAGTGAAACATTGGCACACTGCTCCCACCCTCCGAAGGACCAGCAGAACCTTGACTTTGTGTGGGACCTTAAACATAAAGTTTGGTAAAGGGGTTCAGGCCCTAAGCATGATGTTTGGTAAAGGGGTTCAGACCCTAAGCATGATGTTTGGTAAAGGGGTTCAGGCCCTAAGAATGATGTTTGGTAAAGGGGTTCAGACCCTAAGCATGATGTTTGGTAAAGGGGTTCAGACCCCAAGCATGATGTTTGGTAAAGGGGTTCAGGCCCCAAGCATGATGTTTGGTAAAGAGGTTCAGGCCCCAAGCATGATGTTTGGTAAAGGGGTTCCTGGACCTTCTGTCTCACTTGAGAGTCTTCCTGACAGCAGAGGAACAGTCACCACCAGGTGAGAAGAGTCCTGTGAAAAGGATGCTCCACAAACACAGGAGCCCTGTACCTGGTGAACTATCTGTGCTATTAGGGAGGTTGGAGTAAGTGGGTGGCATTCAGGTGTCATATATTTATTAGCCTAGCAAAGGTACCAGTGTCAGGCCCAGGAATGTGGAGACCAAGGCCAATGGGAAGAGTGAATGGGGCATGAGGTCCAGGCAGGCCAGACTCAGAGCTCTTTGGATGTACCCAGGATTTGGGATAGTCTAAGAATCCAATCCACCAGAGGAATGACAACCCAGAGTTCCACTAGACAGAGTTCCTATGTGGCCAACCCCGCAAGATGAGACTCTGCAGTTAGGAGGGAACCAGGTCCAGGTCCTGACAAGCAGCACAACACAAAGGTAGAGGGACAAGAGACTGTGCCACTTGCTTTGGCCACTGACTTTGAAAGGGGGCCACAAACTGGCCACAGGAACCTGCCCCAATCTAAGGCTGGTATGGGTGCCTTGCCCACCTGTGCCAATAGTTCACATGTGAACCTTAGGAAGTGACTATCCCCAGTCTATGGCCTCCTGTAGACATGGCTGGGAGTGGCCATGAACTGTTTTCTGTCCACCATGTTTACAGACCTGGTAGGCCAATTCTCTGTTGAATGCGGTAGCTAGGCTTTCCTGAGGGCTTTTGAGGGCTGCAGGGGAGCGTGACACACAGAAGGCACAGCCGGGTCCTTTGCTCCACATTAGCAAGCTCAGCCCCCAGCTACAGAGCCTGTACCTGGAGATTTTCTCTCAGAGAAGCCAGTGGATGGATGTCAGGAATCAGACTGGTCAGCCACGCCCAGCAAGAGGAATATGGGTGGGCCATAGGCTTGACATGTTAGTGTGGGACAATGGAGGACATGGGCAGTACACTATCTCTAGACTTGCTGGATAAAGTGGGATGCTCTTAGGGGGGTGTCTGTCCCCCATGGAGTAGCTTGTCCCATGCAGAATGAGCTCTCCTGCCCTTCAAAGCCAAGACCATGTTGATATGCTTAGCTGCTGACCCTGAGCCCTGGGAGTCCAGAATGGAGTCAGAGCGGTCCTGGGGCAGGGAGAAGGATAAAGCCACAGGTGACCCTGACTCTTCTCCGGACAAGGGGTGGATCTGGTCCAGAGCCCATGGGGTGCTCCTGGTAGGTGCCAGCTCACACTCAACATTGGGGGAGCTAGCTGCCAAGCTCCTGTTGGTAGGGAAGCTGCAGAAGGTTTTTGTGTCAAGAGGCAGAGCGACTGCATGAATCTTTCATTAGGGAGCAATGCACAGCCCAGGAACATCTGGTGGAGTCTCCAGGGAGCTGGGCCAGCGCAGAAAGCAGGCACTGTGAAATTCGGGAGGCAGAGGGGGAGGAAGGAGCTGGGAGGCAGGTGGGATGCCAACCTCCCTGCCTGCCTCCTGATCCTCAGGCACTGTAGAGCCCAGGACAAAAGGGCAGGTGGGTACATAGCTCTTCCTCATCCAGAGGGCCCCCAGCTCTGCTGTTTTACCTCTGTCGACATCAGCAAAGACCTGCCCAGTATGGGGTAATCAACCACCCTATACCTACCCTCCAGGTCAGAACACAGCAGCTCTGAATGTGAGGGCCTCTATACTGGAGTTCCATACTGGAGACAAGCTAATACTCTCCATAGGCAGAGAAGACAGACAGACAGACAGACAGGTATACTACTTACACTGGCCTGAAGCTAGTGGAAGGCCCAGTGCATATCTAGGGTATCTCCCCTCATAAGTATGTTTGTACTGTGGACTGAGGCTGTGCTGAGGGCCACAGGGTCACAGTGGACAGCTAGGAACACCTGAAGACTCCTGGGACTCTGAACCAGGCCAGCATATTCCCTTGCCAGAGGAACATCAGACCAATGGCAACTTGCCCAGCTGAGTGAACCCAGACTCCCCAGGGCAAAGCATGCACAGTGAACTAAGTCCACACAGCCTTTTCCAGCTCTTTCTGACTCACACCCATTCTTACTGTACCGACATGGTCCGCAGAGCAGGACAGCAAGAGGGTCCACCCAGACCCTGGCCAACCAAACAGGCCTTGTGACTATAGACAGGTCCTCGTCATCAGCTGAGCCCAGATCTAGATCAGACTGGGCCAGCACTAATGTCCCAAAGTTTGCTTCTGAGAATCCCGGGCTCTGAGGGGGTGGATGATGCTGAGTCTGTGCTTTGGAGCAGGAAGCCTGACTGGGGTCCCCTTTGAGCCCTTCCCTTGAGCTAGTCACCTTGTTTCCTTCTAGCTGAGAACCAACCCTTTGGCCCTGTGTGTCGCAGTGACCACAGCAGGTCTGTCTTCTCACCTTAATATTTTCAAATGCCCAGTGTGCGCATGCCTACTCATCCCCAGCCCTGTGCAGAGCCGTACCAGGAACTGGCTCCTCCCAGGATTTTCAAAGGGAACTTTCTTCTCACAAGGCTTTAGCCATCATCTGTCTAAAGGCTGTAGCCCACTGTGGCAGTGCCTCCCCCAGGCTGTAAGGAGAGAGCTCTGATTGGCTATGCAGTGCTGATGTCTGGTAGCCTTTTCCTACGGGGTTGCCTGTGGGACATCTATAGCTCAGCCTTTGCTGGGCTCTGAGCCTCCCCTGGAATCTCTCCCTTTTCCCCATGGCCTGCCCCAGACAATGTGCTTCCCAGTCTCTGAATCATGCTTCTCAGTCTCTTGACCTTCAGGCTCCTCCCTGATCCTTCTGCGGAGGCTCCTCTGCTCAGCTGGGCTCTAGACTACACTCTCCACAGTCCCAAAGCCTAGACCAACCTGATGGAGGAAGCTGGGCAGGCACCACAGAGCCTGAGTGCCCAGGCCTCCTTGAACGACACCTTTCTGAGATTAAAGTGATTTCCTAGAGCATGACACTGGAACAGAGTGGCCCAAGTCCCTCTTGCTGTCCCTTCAGCCTGAGGCGCCAGTCCCAGAGCCCATGGCAGCCTCTATTGGGGAAGGGAAAGAAGGGAAGAGGAGCAAGGACGGAGGCTGATTTCCATGTTTGCCTGGAACCTCACTTAAGGAAAGGTACCTGGGCACAAGAGCAGCACCCATATCTTTGCCTGATCCTCACTGGCCACCTGGGATCATGCCATACCAGATGGAATGTTCCCCTCCTCAGACCTGCCCTCTCTGACCAGCCTGTGACCACTAAGGAAGGAAGGAGTGGGCTTTGTCCTTGGAGCTGCTAGGAAAGCTTAGCCACATGCTCCTCCCCTCTGGAGCCCACCCCACCCGTGCCCTCAGCAGCTGGCTCCTTGGCACTGGCACCCGGATCCCTTTGACGACACATTTGGCTTCAGTCCCATCGATCTGCACACAGGCACTGAGGTGCCAAGCCTGGCTGTGGGCAAGGATGGGGACTCTGGAAAGATTGAGAGAGTGGGGTGCATTTCTTTGGATGCTCCGGGACCTTCCAGCATAACCCCAGCTCATCCTGACCCAGCTGCCGAAGGAAACAGATCTATCCCTTCATGGTCAGGGGGCCTTGCATAACCAGGGTGGAGAGGACCATCCCTGTGAGTACGGACATTGGTGGAGATGATGCAGCCTTGAGACCACCATGAGGTGTGGCTGCTGTATTCACAGTTCCAGATGGCCCACCCAGGCCAAGCCACCCCACATCTTAAGAACACCAGTCAAGCACACATGGGGAAGCAGCGGGCACCAAGACATATTAAAGGGCCCAGAGGTTACACGGAGATGATCTGGATATGAGGCAGCCAGATTCCCTCAGATCTGGCCCTCTCTGAAAGCTGCCATGCCAAGGGACCTGCACCCAGGTCAGACTCAGCCCCCACCTGCACCCCAACACAGATACCAGGTGCCTACACTTTAGCGAGCCCCACTCTGTCCTTACCTGCTCCATGCTGGCCTTGCCCACATCCACCTGCTCCCAGGCTGTCCTCTGCAGCAGCGCTGCCAACTGTCTTCTGCCTCCTAACATGGGCTGCCAGCGATCTGCTGTGGGTTTTGTTCATGGGGTTTGGCCTCATGCAGCCGCCGGCACTCGAGATGGCAAGCGTCCATCTTTCTCCATACCCGTCCCTCACCTCTGCAGTCTTCCTGTGCCTCCCGTGTCCCCATGGTGCCCGCTCTGAGGGAGTTGGCACGGACAGAGCCCGGCCCGCCTCTGCAGCTGAGGAAAGCCATGCTTCTTTTTTCTGTGTTTTAAACACACACACACACACACACACACACACACACACACACACACACTCTTTCTCTCCTCACACACACACACACACACACATGCCAAGCCCCCCACCCCCAACAACACGCATCCCTTCTGTCAGGAACAGACCTAGCCAAGAAAGCCCCTCACAGGCGGGGGCAGAGCGGAGGGGCTTCGCATAGCTGGTGTAAACCCAGCCCCATGGTTCCGTCCCTTCCTGGCCCCAGTACGCTGCCGCTTACGTAAACCACCAGGAAGGAATCAAAGGGAAACGCAAACCCATGTCACATTTTGGAGCTTCCTGATTGGGCACACCTTTTAACTGGCTTGGTCCTTCCAAGTATGCTCTGGCTTCAGCCATCCTGAACCTTGCCTTGCTACCCATCTCCCTCATCATTGTCCAATACAGCTGGATACCCCCAACTGGCCTGTGCCACAGTGACCACATCCAACCCCTGGTGCCCATTCCTGGAAAGGTATTGATTTTTGAGACCAATTCTGGAACATACGCTGATTTGGTCTGCTTACTGGCCAAGAATCTAGTAGCTACAGGACAGAGATTTCTGGGTGTTTTGGGTGAACCTTCACGTCCTGAACTAAGTCTTGGGTGCCAGAAGAGATACCCAGGGGATATGAGAGCCAAGGCCAACCCCAGGTTGGGGACAGAAGATGGAAAAAAAAGGGAAGCGGCCAGACCTCCAGCTAGCTACCCCAGGGCAGTGAGACCATCAGAGCCTCTTGCCTCCTTTTTTTTTTTTTTTTGTGAGCTGAGGATCGAACCCTTGCTAGGCAAGCACTCTACCACTGAGCTAAATCCCCAACCCGACTCCTGCCTTCTTGATGGCATTTGTTTTCTTTGTTGTGGGTAAGGACTTCAGTTTTGTCCACTCACTAGAACATGCTTCTGAGAGATGTGGTAGAGACTCTGTGGGGCCTCAGGACAGTGTGGCTTCTGTGATGAAAGGCAGACTCTGGTCACATGGTCTTCTTCCCTTGACCTGCTCCGTTCCTTTCTTAGAACTGATCTGGAGCCCAGAATTGAGGCCAGTTGTAGTGGGTAGCTTCTCCAGCTTTGACCTGGAAGTACTACCCCCAGTGAGGCTTCCAGTAACTGTCATGCCTACCTATGACCTGCCCCTGAGGTGGGGCCGAGACAGGGGCCCTTAAGACCCAAGATCCAGATATGCTGGCTCTCTTGGTTCCTGGTGATCCTGGATGCAGGATGGTAGACCAAGCAGAGTTCTCCAGAGAACACCGAGGGACTGCGCCTCACCTCTCCCGGATCCGGTAACCAATCCCTTTACTTGTAAGTACTGCAAACAGTCGTGAGAGTTGCTCCCTCTCAGAGGGAGCAAGGAGAGGAAAGAACTGGACTCTGTCCCTCCTCAGTGACCATCCAACCTTGACTACCCATTTTTCACCTTTGCGCCTCCTCACCAGATCTCCTGGGCAGTAAGGACATCAAAGGCAGGAAGACATGCACACAGCACCAGCCCAGGTCAGCGGGGCAAGGCCAGCCAACAAGCAGCCTCTTCCCTCCATCTACTTCTCTTACCCTTGTCTTCTTAGCCTTGGCCATCAGCCTGTTTGACCAGGCTGGCTCTGGGTCAACGGTCATCCCAGGCCCTTTCACTTGGAGACCAGTCTGTACCTAGTTGTTCAGCATAATTGCATTTTCAGGCATTGTGGGTTTCTTATTTTGGGGGTTTTTGGTGGAGGAGTTAAGTTTTTCCTTCACTCACTATAGTAATAGTAGTTGACCTAAACTTAGCTTCAATAATCCTTGAAACACCCCCAAAATGAGGATCAGGAACCATCCCATCTTGGTTCATACTCACACCTCCAAGTCTAAGTCCAGCAATGGGTGCTCTAATCCAAGTAGGTACCAATTTCAGTCTTCCAGTATATGCCTGCAAGCTCGCCAAGACCCTTGGCTCCCAAGCTTTCTCTGTCCTCTGACAGTGGAGCAGCCTAGAGAGTATGTGCATCTTCTTAGGTGTCTGTGCACCAGCAAGAATGGCTGTGCACGCCAGGCGGTGGTGGCACATGCCTTTAATCCCAGCACTTGGGAGGCAGAGGCAGGCGGATCTCTGTGAGTTCGAGGCCAGCCTGGTCTACAGAATGAGTTCCAGGACAGCCAGGACTGTTTCACAGAGAAACCCTATCTCGAAAAACCAACCAAACAAACAAACAAACAAACAATGGCTGTGCACATTTAGAACTAAGTGGGAAAAGCTTCCCAGGATCTCCTACCTTGCCTCGTGGTGTTGACAGTTCCTGTTCCTTCAAGTAACATGAAGAGGACGAAGCAGCCACTGTCATTGAACCTGTGACTGAACATAAGCATGTCCTGGGCATGGGTTGGGAACCCCACTGTCAAAGAGAAACATCAGACATTTAAGTAGACCTAGGCTGAGCTTTCTGAGGTGGTGGTCCTGTCAGGCATGTGTCACCCCAAGAGAGCCTAAGTATGAGAGAACAGGACACAGGCTGGGGTACACCCTGCTTCAGGGCCATCTCCAGGAGACTGTATCACAGGTGTCACCCCGAGCCTGGGGTTCAGGATACAGAAGGAAGGTTGGCTTCCTGTCTTAGGAAGAAGGGTCCAGAGCTCCAGGGGCCGTCTCTCTGCCTTTGGAGGTCCCCATGTTCAAGATTCCTGGACTGACCTGGCCATCATTCTTATGGGGCCTCAATGGCCTGCAAAGCCTGGGGCATCTAGAGTTAGCACCCAGCAGCTTCTGAGGGTGCGTCTAGCTTGAGATGGATGTTCTTTGGACCAAGAGAATGAAGGAAAAGTCCTGGCTGTGCCCATACTGTGTCCTTGATCATTCAAGGGAATTGTTGCACCTAAGCCTGGACCAGCATGGCTCCCAGAAAAGTGACCCAAGTGATGACATTGGTGGAGGACAGTGGAGGAGAGAGGACCCACCCCTGACCTTGATGCAGGACAGTGGAGGAGAGAGGGCCCACCCCTGACCTTGATGCAGGACAGTGGAGGAGAGAGGACCCACCCCTGACCTTGATGCAGAACAGTGGAGGAGAGAGGACCCACCCCTGACCTTGATGGGCATTCTAGTTTCTGTTGCTTCTATAAACACTGTGACCAAAAACAACTTATGAGAGGGAAGGGCTTGTTATATTGTACAGCTCCCAGGTTAGGGTCTATCACTGAGAAAAGTCAGGGCCCAAAACAGAAATGCTGTTCACTGGCCCACTTCCTGGTTTGTCCCTGGGCTTTTTTTTTTTTTTTTTTTTTTTTACACAGCCTAGGGAATGGCTCCGCCTACAGCGGGCCTTTCTACCTCAATCCTCACAGACATGTCCATGGGCCAGCTTGATCAAGGCCATTCCTCAACTGAGGCTCAACTTGCAGCTGACTCTAGACTATGCCAAGTTGACAATTAGAGCTAAGTAGGAGAGTGCGGGGTGGCTGAACCAACTAGGGTATCCAAATGGCCTTAGGTCTGACATGGGACTGGGCTGGGCCCAAGGCCTTGCTCATCTATTTGTGTTTATTTAGTTAGCTCCTAGGTAGGTCTTTAAGTAAACCTTCTACACTTCCTGAAGATAACTTTCTAAAATATGCCCCTGGTGGGTCAGCCCCGACAATCCATACATGTGATTAGTGCTTGTGATATATGTGTGTGAGCCATGTGTGACCCATGGATGTGGCCTGCACGCCTTCTGTGGTGCTCCTTTATGGAAATAGCTGTCCCTTCCCCCACCTACTGGTCTCTATTTGTCACAGTTTTCTCATGCACCTGATCAACAGGCAAATGGGTAGGTGTGAGGTTAGCAATGTTAAATCCTAGTTCTGGGAAGTTCAGCGCTTCTTAGCGTCCAAGTATCAATTTTTGGCCAGTTTGGCACTTGTGGCTGGCCACCGCCTGAGGCCTGGAGAGAGTGCTGGTTGGCAAAAGAATCGCAAGCCATGGCTACCTTCCTTTCTAGAGCTTTATTGAGAGAGGGAGAGAGAGAGAGAGAGAGAGAGAGAGAGAGAGAGAGAGAGAGAGAGAGAGAGAGGGAGAGGGGAGAGTGTGGAAAGAGAGAGAACACACTCGCACACCCACTTTTCAGTCTGGGACGCAGTTGCAGGCTGGTGATATAATTAAGGACATAATCTTACAATCATATTTTATTTCTCACTCATTTTCTTACTGGCCTTTTGTTTAGCTGTTGATTGATGAGGATTCCTTGTGTGTTCCAGGCATTAGCACCATCACACAACCAACCATTTCTGTCCTTTTCTCGACTCTGTTGCTTGGGGTGGAGAACAGCACCTTTCCTTCAGTGCTATCCCCTGCCACTGTCCCTAGGTGTTGCACATCCTTGCCTGCCTCAGCTAATGCAGGACCCATCTGTGTTATCCCCAGGCCTGTGTGCAATTTCTAACTTCTTTTTTAAAAAGATGTATTTATTTATTATGTATACCATGTTCTGCCTGCATGTATGCCTGCATGCCAGAAGGCAGCACCAGATCTCATTACAGACGGTTGTGAGTCACCATGTGGTTGCTGGGATTTGAACTCAGGACCTCTAGAAGAACAACCAGTGTTTTTTTTAACTTCTGAGCCATCTCTCCAGCATTTTTTTTTTTTTTTTGGTAAATTTTTGTTTTGTTTTGTTTTTCAAGACAGGCTTTCTCTGTGCAGCTTTGTGCCTTTCCTGGAACTCACTCTGTAGATCAGGCTGGCCTCAAACTCACAGAGATCTGCCTGTAAGGATTATGTCCCTAATTATGTCACCAGCCTGCAACAGTATCCCAGCCTAAAAAGCAGGCGTGCCCTCTGTGCTTTCTCTCTTTTCACTCTCTCCTTCTGTACTCCCCCTCCATGCGCGCTCTCTCTCCTCCCTCCCTCCCTCCCTCTCTCAATAAAGCTCTAGAAAGGTAACTATGGTGCATTGCTTCTTCCATGACCGACCGATACATCCAGCACTCTGCTCCGTCGGCATGGCCACCGCTTAACCAACACCGCCTGCCTCTGCCTCCCGAGTGCCGGGATTAAAGGCGTGTGCCACCACCACCCGGAGCCTGTGTGCAATTTCATGTTTGTCTCTACTGCAAACGTTTCAAATCACAGTGGTGCCTGACTCAGGTAAAGAATGGTCCAGAATCACCTATTTGATTTTTCCTCCTGAGAGAATCTTCTTCTTTCTTTGCTGCAGAACAAGAGCTTGACCCCATTTCTGGCGTTTCCTCTGTTCTGTTTATCTGAAGGTCTCCCTCTGTCTGCACATCGGCCATTCTGCTCTTTGATATTTTATAACTTGCTACTTGCATAACAACTCTGCCAGCCCCATTATTAGGATCCATTATGATTATTAAAGAAATAGACATTAATTCATTGTTTTCTTAGGTGTGGGTTTTTGTTACTGTAACAAATGTTAGAGAACTGACTAATAAGGATAAGTAATTTATCCTTACCTTTTGGAGATTCATGACCGTGATGGGTTTGCCTCAAGTGAAGCAGTATGAAGGGAGCAAGAGAGAAGGGCTGGGCTCCCTATCCCTTTCACAGGCACACTACCAGAGACTTCCCTCTAGACCCCATCTCATAAAGCTTTCATCACCTCCCAATAGTACCACATTGGGGACCAAGCCTTTTAACACATGGGTCTTGGGGGACACTCTAGGGCCAAAATATGGTGTTGTGGTACAATATGCATTATATAAAGCATACTCTCTTAGTGGATTATGAATGTTCAGTGTGATATTAAGCCATTCACACTGCTGCATAGCCATCACTACTAAGAACCTTCTTGCCATCCCAAATTAAGCACACTGTGAGCAACCAGAACCCCAGTCCCACTTGTCTCTGTGGATCAGACTATTCTGGGGACCTCAGTGTGTGGAATCATAGTATACTTTTTGTGACTGGCTCATCTGGTATACCATGACTCTCTCAGGTTTCCCTACCTTAGAGAAGATGTCAGAATCATGTGAATGTCTTGGAAGACTTATTTAAAACATGTCTTTGGAAGTTTTACCAGAAAAGCATTGCATTTATGACTTGGTTTTAGAGGTGCCCTGACTGACGTCTGAGGTACCCAGCCATCTGGGGTTGCCAGAAACTATGGGATTTCTTCCTCTGAAAATCTGGTACCTATCTATTCAAGCCTTGTTGATAGCTTCCTGGAGGTTCTGTGCCATGCCAACTCTGGCCCTGCACACACTGAGGCTAGAGGACTCTTGAGAAAGCTGCTGGGTTGGGGAGTTAGTGGTAGAGCGCTTGCCTAGCAAGCGTAAGGCCCTGGGTTTGATCCTCAGCTTAAAAAAAAAAGAAAAAGAAAAGAAAAAGCCGCTGATGGATGGGCATTGACCCTGTTAGAGCTGGAGCTGTACAGAGCTATTTTAGGCATATGCATACACACAAATAAGTGTAATTTTAAAGTCTTGATGTCCAGCACTGTGTCTGAAGAGGGAGATACAAAAGGACGGTAGCACATCCTGAGAGAATCTGGGTGGGAAATGGGGCCATTCTTCACTCCTTTCCTCCAAATTGTCTGCAAGCTTGGGATTATGTAGATGTAACAGTCCTTTTAAAATAAGAAACACAGAGCCAAATGCAGAGTTAATAGCCCAAGAAGTCAGAGCAATAGCTGAGAGCTCAAAACCTTACCCTTCACTGCCGCTGCTGTCTTTCCTCTCCGCAAGAGACCTACTTCCTGTGTGCCTGTCCTTTTTATTGACTTTCTGTTCTGCCTTCTCATTGGTTGTAAACCCAACCACATGACCTCCTCGCCACTGCCCATCTATACAGACCTCCAGGTCTTCTATGGTTGGTATTGAGATTAAAGGCCTGTGTCTCCATGCTGGCTGTATCCTTGAACACATAGAGATCCGCCTAGCTCTGCCTCCCAAGTGCTGGGATTAAAGGTGTGCGCCACCAATGCCCAGCTTCTGCTATGGCTTGCTATTATCTCTGACCCCCAGGTTACTTCTGTTTTATGTCCTGGGATCTTCTCTTCTGGGTTACACTAAGGAGAAGTGTTGGACTAGTTCACTGCTGGCTGCCCTTCCTTCCTTCCTTCCTTCCTTCTTTCCTTCCTTCCTTCCTTCCTTTCTTTCTTTTTTTCTAAGAGTTTTTTCCTTAAGATTTATTTATTTATTGTGTATATAATGTTCTGCATGCATGCACCTGCAGGCCAGAAGAGGGCACCGGATCTCATTATTGATGGTTATAAGCCACCACGTGGTTGTTGGGAATTGAACTCAGGACCTTTGGAAGAGCAGCTGGGGAGATGACTCTTACCTCTGAGCCATCTCTCCAGTCCTGGCTGCTCTTTCATCAGGAAATCTCCCAACACCTCTGCCATAACTCCTTACCCTAGTTGACTTTTCCTGCTTCACCTATATTCATTACCTGTTACTTTTGGCTTAATTTCCATTTTGATACTATTTTTCCCACATAGAACAAAGACATTGTGTGAGCTACAGCTTTTGGCAGTTTGTACAAGATGAAGGTCTAGATGCCTGTGCATTCTTTCTGGATAGCTTGCAATTAAAGTATTTGTTTTCCTTTTATTAAAATCACCAACCAGATTGTGCTTTTCCTTCCAAATTAGGGGTCATAGAAAACTCTTTTGTTTGTTTGTTTGTTTTTTGTTTTATTTTTCAAAACAGGGTTTCTCTGTGTAGTTTTGGCACCTTTCTTGGAACTCACTCTGTAGCCCAGGCTGGCCTCAAACTCACAGAGATCCGCCTGCCTCTGCCTCCTGAGTGCTGAGATTAAAGGTGTGCGCCACCTCTGCCCGGCTCATAGCAGACTGTTAACCATTGATTTTAGTATGTTGGGGTGTGAGAAGGTAACCTGATTGATTCTGGCACATATGGTCATGCAGGCTTAGTTTCCCAGGACATGAGTCCTCTGCTACTCTTACTGGACAAGTCCTAAGCAAACCAGGCTTGATGATCTCATCCTGCTTTTGGAGATTTTCCAAAACTCCCAAAGCCACCTGAAACGTGAACAGTTATAAAGCTTGCTGTAAGGGGATTCGAAAAGGTGTTTCCTGAAGGGAGGGTACAGAGTTTAAATTTGGATCTACTTATTTAACTTAGCTAACAATAGTTCTCAGTTCCTCTAATTTTTTTTTTTTTTTTGCTAATTTGATTAGTCAAAGCCTGATAGAAGCATGTAAGAAATGTTTGTCACCTCCAACCTTGAGTTGGGCGATTTTATCCACAGTTTTTCGAGACATTTAGCTTTATAAGCTTTATATAGATTTCAGTGCAATGGTTGTTCATTTAGGAGATTTTTATAGAACTAATAAACTTCTTGAAGGCTTGACAAAGCTCAATGTGCAGAGACAGATCAGGGCTATCAGGACGGACTTGGAGGATCCTGCTGGCAGGAAAAGGCAGCAGAGGCATGCCACGGTCCACGTCCCACTCCCATGCTCCACAACTGGGGGAAGGTGAGTAGATTGCCCCAGAGCACAACATACCAAGTCTCAACCAAGATGAAATGGCCCATCTACACACCATACAGCCATTTGGAAGGTGGAATGCATCACCTGTGGGATCCCCACAAAGAAATCTCCAATCCCAGATGCATTCACTGGGACCTTCTATCACACATTCTGGAGACATTGAACTCCAGTCACCCTGAAATTCTTCCAGAAAATGCAATTGGAAGGAACAATTTCTGACAGATTTTGTGAAGCTAGCATCGTTCCATGACCAAAGCCAAAGGTGATTCCAAACAGCCACAGGTGGGTCTCTCTTGACACTTTGATGCACCATAACCCATGTAAAAGCTGACACATAGATAGGAGAATCCTCAGCAGCTCGAGGGCTACTTGCCTGGTGGATGCAATGGAAAAGCTCACAGAAACCCTGCCTCGAACAAGGTGAAAGACAAGGACTGACGCCAACTGACATCTGATACCTGAGATTGTTTTCTGACCTCCACACACCTGCCGCAGTACGGACACATCTGCATTTATACACAGGAATGTGCATGTGCTTGTAACACACATGCACACACACGGTGGGGAGGGAGATACACTTACTGGTTATTGTGCATCTGAACAGGAGAAAGTGACAAGGATGTATAGTGTTTTAGTTAGTGTCACTATTGCTGTGATGAAACACCATGACCAAAACAACTTGGGGAGGAAAGGTTGTATCTGGCTTACACTTCCATATTGCTGTTCATTATTGAAGAAAGTCAGGACAGGGACTCAAACAGGGCAGGAACCTGGAGGCAGGAGCTGATGCAGGGGCAGTGGAGGGGTGCTGCTTACTGGCTTGCTCCTCGTGGCTTGCTCAGCCTGCTTTCTCATAGAATCTAGGACCACCCGTCTAGGGGTGGCATCATCCACAGTGGCTGGGCTCTCCTCCGTCAATCACTAATTAAGAAAATGCCCTGCAGGCTTGTCTACAGCCTGATCTTATGGAGGCATTTCCTCAGTTGAGGCTCTCTCCTCTTCAATCACTATAGCTTGTGTCAAGATGGCAGAAAACTAGCCAGCACAGTTAGCACAGTGGACAGAGTACTAGGAGAAAGCCTGGATGCTGGCTCTGCTAGGGACCAGATGGCAGCTATGGCTTTGTGGCTGAACACTAAGTCAAACTTTGGAATTTGTACTTTAATTTTTCAGTTGTTTTTATTTATTATTGTTGTTGTTGTTCTTATGGATAAGGGGGGAGTGCATTGCACCATTGTGCACAAACGGAAGTCAGAAGACAACTTTCAGGAGTCAGTCTTCTCCTTCCACTGTGGAGTCCAGGAATCCAATTCAGAGCCTCAGACTTGCATAACAAGCACGGTTACCTCTGAACAATCTCACTAGCCCTGGATTCCACACTTTAAATCCGTGCTCTGTGTTACATGTCAGCCACATCTCCAACAAGCTATTAGGAAGTGATGCCAGGCAGAGTAGAGTGACACACACCTTCAACCCCAGGACCCAGGAGACGGAGGCAGGCGGATCTTTGTGCCAGTGGCTGAACAAGTGAACCTAAAGCTATGCTGGAATGCAAATCAGAATCCACAGCTGTAGAAATGGCTACAGGAAATGAAAAGCAGAGAAGCCAGTGGCCATCCCAGGCAGCTGATGTTCCTGGAGGGACAGAGCAATGACCTAAGATATAACCTGGGAAAACTTTCCTCCATTTATATGAAAATCGTTCATCTGGTGAAATTAGATGATCTGAGAGGAAAACAATGCTACAAAATATGCTACCACATGTATGAAAATGTACATCAGAATGAACTCATTTTTTAAATAATTAGTAAAGGAAGGCTGTGTGTGTGTGTGTGTGTGTGTGTGTGTGTGTGTGTGGCACAGGCCTTTGATCCCAGCACTCAGGAGGCAGAGGCAGGCAGATCTCTGTGAGTTCCAGGCCAACCTGGTCTACAAAGTGAGCTCTGGGACAGCAGAGCTGTTACATAGAGAAACACTGTCATGAAAAATAAAAACAAAAAATCAGAAAGATATTTAAAATATTGAGAATAAAGAAATAATTATACTAACTTCTAGGCAGGAAGAAAAGGTTCAAGCATTATGTTAGATTAATAAGTTTGTTTAAATGTTACATTTAAAGCATTGTGCATTAAATATGTCAATTTATTCAAACAATAAATTCTGGAAGTAACAGAAATATTTTCAGGGTTTGGGGAGATAAATCATTTTGATTGAAGTCTCATATCAGGCTGACCTTCTGTGGCAGGAGGACTGTCTTGAGTATGCAGAAGTCAGCCCCTACACACACACACACACACACACACACACACACACACACATACTCACACACACACTCACACACACACTCACACACACTCACTCACACACACACACACTCACATATACTCACTCACTCACACACTCACATACACACACACACACACTCACACACACACACACACACACACACACACACACACACACACACTCACTCACACACCTACCTTGAGCCTTCTCATGGATCCCCTGGAGACTTGTATCTGAAGGTTGTGTCCTGTTCCCCTGAGAGGCATGAAGAAGGAAGGCACCATGAGCACAGTTTGAAGACAGGAAGATGTGGAGTCTGGGTTGTGATGAGCCGTCTAGGGGAGGGTACCTCATTTCTCCTGCTTACTCCTGTGTGGTGAAGGAGAGATTTAAAAGGATTGTCTGTGCTTTAAAAAAAAAAAATTAGGTACATGGACCCTATTTCTGAAACCTCCAGTGATCCCCCAGTGAGGAGTAGCTGCTGTGTGCCTATTAGATATGCAGAGCCAAGCCCAGCCCCATCCCTGGCCATGCTGCCCTGCCCCCACTCCAGCCCAGCAGGGAAGCCCTGGACAGGCCTCCAGAGTCTGTTCAGACACTTCCTCCTTCCTGGAGTTCTGGAACTTTCTCTGAAGTGCCCTGTGTGCCCCCATTCAAGATCCCTCACCTCCGTAATCTGTCTTCACCCACACAGTACTCAGAAGGTGCTGGACAGACATCAGCGTGGCTCTGCAGAGTCTGTACCCCGGAAATGCATGCTTGGAAACACCAAGTATTTCCTTCACTGTGGGCCTGGTGTCGGCACTGTCCCCTGCTGCCTCACTGTTGGTGCTTTTCCCTACATGAAAGTACAGGTAACACTTAGGGAAATGTTTAAGAGAGGAAGAACTACTCTGTGATTTTAAAAACAAGGAAGTAAAACACATCTCTGACACAGCCCTTCTAGAGAAGCCCCAACTTTCTTGTCCCATGACCAAGATTTTGATCTTTACCATTCAGCAAGTCCTTTCTGGGGCCCTGAGTGCACGGATGCCCTCAGCTCAGGGAGGTTGTGTGCTTGTGAGGTCTGTTCTGGAGAGAATGGTGATGGGTTCTAAGGGCTGCTGCTCTCGGGATATGCTCTTCATAGCCAGAGTCACAGAGCCAAGGACAGTGGTAATGCATGTGGCTTATGCTGGCTGGTGCCACTTGCTGGTGCGTCCCATCATCAGGCTGGGAGAGATGGCAGTGGGTGGAGCAGAATCTTAAAGGGGACTTAGTGAGGTTGTTGGGCTCCAGAAGACAGGAAAGCAGGAAGTGCTGTGAACCGCAGAGCCAATCAAAGGCAGACTGGTCTGCTGTAATGGAGTAAGCACATGAGCTTGGTGGGTGGTAAAGAGAGGGGACACCCAGGAGGCTTCTGCGGATGGACACCTAAGGGTGTTCGTACGGTGAAAAGTGTGAAAGCTGCTGGAATTCAAATGTCCCCATCAAAATGTCCCTTTGCTATTCTTGAGCTCGTCTGAAAACAATTTCCCTCAAGCTAGATGTGTTGGGAAGGATAGAGGGTGACATCCCTGGCTTCAAGCCAGTCCTAGTCCATGGCCTTCCCTGGACCCATGTTCACCTTCCTAATCAAGAGTCTCAGAACAGCTGGGCAGTGGTGGTGCACACCTTTAATCTCAGCACTGGAGAGGCAGAGGCAGGCGGATCTCTGTGAGTTCAAGGCCAGCCTGGCCTAAAGAGTGAGTTCCAAGACAGCCAGGACTGTTACACAAAGAAACAACCCCCCACCCCCACCCCCGCACGCGAACCAGAAACAAAAACAAAAACAAAAAACCCCAAAACAAACAAACAAACAAAAAAAAAAACCTCTGGTCATTGAGGGGACCAAGTATGGCTCAGCTCTGGTGTCTCTCCCTTCTCCCCTCTTTCCCAGAAGTGTCCCCTGTTCAGAGCAGCCCATCTTAGAAGATATTGACTTGGATTCTGAAGTCACATCCTACCTTCTCCAAGAACCACACTCTTCACCAAGTGACAAAGTGCCTCACGCCTGCCAGGGCACAGGTGGGAGTGGGCTGGAGACATCAGAAGCTGGCAGCTTAGTGACCCCATGTGTAGTTGAGGGCCGCTGTCCTCTCTGCTCTGGCCTTGAGCTCTTCTTAATGCATCATGAGCATCAGGGTCTGAGGTTTCCACACCAGAGGCCGCTTTTTGAAAAGAAGATGACAGTTCCTGGACTCTGACGGAACTGGGGCAGCCATAGAGTCCCTGTAGAAGACCAGAGGTGTGGTAAGAGATAACATCAAAGTAGACAGACCCTGACCCCAGGTGTGCTCCAGCAAGCTAGGCCGAGGAAAGACTCCCAGGGGGACCTGGAGATGTGGCCTGGGGACAATGAGATGAACTTCACATGAGCTGGCTGAGCTTTTGTCCTGCATTTCCCCGCCCACCCATCCTAGATCACGGGACTACAGAAAGCTGTGTGGCATGGGAGACACAGGTCACCTAGGGCTAGTCTACAGAAAGGCATGCACCCATTAGCCTGACCCAAGTGTCAATGTCCCAGTGGGGGAAGAGAACACAGGACTGCCCATATGCTGAGCCTCAGAGCCCTGGCCACCTTCTGGCTCTAACCTCGTCTCACATCCTGTAGTTTGCATAGCTCAGACCTGTCTACTCTACTTATGCCGCATACAAGACGCCACCCCTGATTTACTGACTCTGCTGGCCTTAAGCAAGAGACAGTCAGTAGAGCATCACATACTGGGACCCAAGATGGCTCCTGAGGATGGCTACCTAGTACAGCTGAACCTCAGTCCTCTCATTTGCCAGTGAGAACATTTACAGGTTCCTGTTCCTTTCCCAGTGCAGGCAGCCATCCTGCCCTCTCCCCAGAAGCAAGCTGCCCAGCTGTGTGGACACTCCTGGGGAAAACACTGTGTTCTGTCATCCCAGCTCTCTCAACTACACAAATCTGCTGCTGTAAGCAAAACACAATGGTACAACATTTCCTCCGGGACACCCTTTCCAGAGCTGCCTCAGATTGTCACTGCAAGTCCAGGCCAACCTTGCCTAGGAACCAGCCTTGCCCCCAGAGGCCATCCTGTGGCCTTTACAATCCTCTTCTGGAAGCACCCACAGCTTCAAGTATAAGGAAAACCAGGGACACAACCTGCTAGAGGCTCTACCTCTGCCAGACCACGCTGGCTCTCCTTCCAGAAATATTTTTCCCCTTTTTACCCCCATGGATGGAAAGGCCTTTTCTATCTAGTGCCAAAGGAGGGTGTCACAGAGCCAGGGCTGGCATAGAACCCCCATGGCACCAAGGTGAGCAAGGAGCCTGTGAGCTGGCTCTGTAGTTCTTCATCCACTGAAGGGTTGAGACTTCTGGGCTGCAGCTGTAGCCAGGTGCACAACAGCAGAGGTGCTGTTCCCAGCCAGGCCATGCTGCAGGCCCCAGCCAGGCCATGCTGCAGGCCCCAGCCAGGACATGCTGCAGGCCCCAGCCAGGCCATGCTGCAGGCCCCAGCCAGGACATGCTGCAGGCCCCAGCCAGGACATGCTGAGAGCCAGACTTTTCTGGCTCTGGGGCCTCCAGTTCCCAGAGGTCGGCACAGCTGTGCCAGAACAGAAGTGTTCAGTGTGTGGGTGTCGGAACATTCCACCGCAGTGCCGGCTGCCACCCACTTCGGGGACCGGGAAGTGAAATTGCTCAGTCTGCGTTGGGTGTGGCTGGCTCGGGTATTTGAGTTCACTCGGAAGACTATCAAGGTAAAAAGGCCAGTCTATTTTCTTTTTCTTTTGAATTTTTTTTGAGACAATGTCTTGCTATGTAGCCCAGGCTGGCCTCAAACTCATGATCCATCTGCCTGGAGTTACATATAAACATCACTATGCCCTAGGTATCTTACTCTGGAGTGGAGAACACGTGTTAGTACTAGCTTATGGGCCTCTTTACCCAGAGGGCTGTGTGGCAGCCTGAGTTTCATGTTTCATGATATCCTCCTCATCTTGAGGTTGTTTTTTTTTTTTTGTTTGTTTGTTTTTGTTTTTGTTTTTTTTGATACTCCATCTGAGGGGGCACTGGGTGTCAGCTGAAGAGGGAGAAACTGCCTCTTAAACATGTTGGAAGCTGGTTGATTTGAGACCCTCTCCCCACTTACCCACTATAGACACACACAGCATAGCTGTCTGCCCTTGAGGTGAAGGAAGTTTTATTTAAGTGTTTTTGTTTATGTGTGTGTGCATGTGCTCTAGTGTGCATGTGGCAGTCATTTGCAGAAATTGGCTCTCTCCTTCCACTTTTGGGTCCTAAGGATCCAATTCGGGTCGTCAAACTTGTTGGCAAGTACCTGTACCCACTGCGCCACCTCGTTGTCTCAGGAGAAGCAATTTTCTGCACAATAGTCAATCAGATGGGCATCAGTCACAGTACACACACAGGGTGTTACTCTCCCACACTGGCTTCTGCACCATGGCGACTGGCCTGGGCATGTGATACTATCACTGTCCTCAGGACCTAGTGAACACTTGCTCAGCACTGAATGGAGAAATGGCTGCAATACTGTCAACCCGACTCAGGTTAGAAGCCAGAAGCAGAGACAAGACCAGTCATAGCATCCATCAGAGCTTTGTAGAAATGGAAGTGTCCTGATTTAGAAACCTTTGGGTGCCGAGGACAGCTATGCAGAGCCCACTGGGGCTTCAACCCCACACAGCCCTCCCTTAGGATACACAGCACTTGGCCCCTATCTCTGGCCAGCCTCCACTCCCTGCCAATGGCTGAGGGGGTGAAAATGAAATACCCTTGTATTAGTTACTTTGGTGTTACTGTGATAAAACACCATGGCCCAAAGTGACTTATGGAAAAAGGACTTCGTTATGGTTCCAGAGGGATAACAAGTCCACTAGGATGAGGATGCATAGCAGCAGGCCGGTTGGCAGGAGCAGGAAGCTGAGAGATCACATCTTTACCACAAGCAAGAAGCAGAGAGTGAACTGGAAGTGGAGCACAGCTTTGAACTCTCAACGTCTCCCCACAAGTAAAGTAATTCTTCTAGCAAGGCCATATCTCCCAGACCTCTCCAAACATCTCCATCCACTGAGGACCAAGTACCCAAATGCCTGGCTTATAAAGGACATTTGTCATGTAAACTACCACAACCATGCACACCAGAGGCTGGGACCAGAGCCATCAGCCTACATCACACCCAGGGTGGCCACTGGGATTTTGGCAGGTATGGCCTTATTTATTGAATAGGTGATAGGTGTCATTTAGCCCTTGGCTGGAAGCCACTGACTCTGGACAAGTGCACTAGGGTTCAGGATCACCTGTCCAAGGTCACATGATTTTGAAATAGCAACACTGGTCAGTCATATTCTGGGACCCTGCACATGGCATCGTTGAGTGGCCACTCAGCCCCTCCACTCCTGGGGAACCATGTGATCTGGGGAGGCTCTAATGTCTGTTCCTTGTCTCAAAATAGGTTCCGTAGAGATGGTAGTTCTGTGACCTCTCTCTTCATGCACTGGGGATAGCAAACTCCCAACCTGTCTCCAGGAACTTGAGTGGTTCTGTTTACAGGTTTGGAATAGATGAGTTTTGGACCTCCATGGAAGACATTCAGGAAGGAGGACTTATGAATGTGCTAAAAACAGGTAAACCATCCAATCCTGTATTCAACATAAGGAAGACTGGGTCCCAACAGCAGCTGGACCCAGAATCCAGGTCTCCCTGAAACTGAGATCCTGTCTGGATAGGCTATGAGCTGGTCTCCAAGCAGAAGCCCACCCACCTGGAGCTCCTGGGAATTGTCTCCCAGGGGACACTTACACTCCCTCCTGGAAAGCCCTTTGGGCTTTGTGCCTGACGTGGGAGTGATTAGAGCAGAGTCTGTGCCACCGACCTGAGCTCCTGATGCAGGTACACACTTGGTCCATCGAGGACTTGAAAACTAGGAAAAGCTTTTGGGATCCACCAAGTCAAGGACAGGAAGGTGGAAGAGGCCAGCTCTGCCTGCTGTCCTGGTGCTGTACTGATCCACCTCTGTAGACAGGAGCAGGAAGGACAGAGGAAGGGCACCAGAGGTAAGGAGAGGGTGGAGGAGGAGGAACAGTGAACAGAGAGGTTGCATCCTGTCCAAGGAAGGCCAGGCTTTAGAATATACTCATGATGTTGGCCAAATAAAACACCTCCCTGGCTGACTTCCAGGTCCTCATTTCAGACACGATAGAGTCAAGCCTGCCTGCAGGCACCATCAGGGGCTCTTTCCTACACAGATGGGCCTTAGGGTTGCCTGCCTGTGTTATCAACACCATCAGCAAATATTTGCAAAGCCGCACAGACACCTGCCCTGTTCTAAGCAGACACACAGGTGCAGAGGTCTAATCTGCCCTGCTGTGGATTGCTGTGAGGTCCTGAGAAAGCTGATGGACCTCTCTGGGTCTCAGTTTCTCCATCTGTCAAATGGGTAATACATGGTGTGAGGATCAATACAGACTGGCCTCAAGGGGGCTCCTTCAGTGGGAATTTTCCCCTATTTTTAGATGCTTAGTTTTATTTTTGTTGTTGTTGTTATTGTTTTGTTTTGAAAGTCTCCTAGAGTCTCCCAGCTGAAACAAGGTTGAGGCTAGAGGAAACAGTCCTCAGGATGCCCGGGAGCTGGCCAGGCCATGCGAATGATGCTACTGTAATTCCTAAGTCCTGGGACTGCAGGTACATGCTGGGTGACCGCTATGGATGGGAAGCTTCTATGCACAAACACATATGCCCTTGTCCCAGGGCCGCAAGGCCGGACACACTGCTGGCAGGACTCCATCCCTGGCAGGCTCTGTCTGGCCAGAGGGCCTAACAGACATGCAGCAGGAAGCCTGGATCCTGAGAACACAAGCCAGCACTTGTGTGTATAGGGGGCTGCCTAGACAGCCTGGTCCTGTGCTCAGTATTAGAGAAAGTGCTCTAACCCCAGGTAGTGAAGGCTAAGCTTCCATGGGTCCCTTTAAGTCCTTGTCATTTTGCCCCTTCCAGGCTGATTCTAGAGGAGTCTGTGAGGACAGATTCAGTGTCCCTGTAAGGACACTGAGGCCTTTTAAGGGGTACAAGGGACTAACTGCTTTCGTTCTCTCAAAATCCACATGCTAAAGCCCGGGTCTAATGATATTAATAGTGAGACCTTTGGCAGAGGAGAGTGGAGACCTCATGAGTAGGATTGACATCTATCAGATTGGCCCATGGGTATGTCTGTGGAGCATTTTCTTGATTAATAACTGATGTTGTAGGACCTATATATATAAAAGCAGACTGAGCAAGCCAGTAAGCAGCACACCTGCATGGTCTCTGCTTCAGTTTCTGCCTCCAGGTTCCTCCTGCCTTGGGCTCCTTCATTGACTTCCTAGATGATGCATTATGACATGGAAGCCACATCAGCCCTGTCACCCCCTAAGCTGCTTTTGGTCGTGGTGTTTATCACAGCAATAGAAAACAAAGCAGACACCCCTGGTCATGCTGAGGGGTTGGTATGTCAGGCAGGGTATGAAAAGTATAAATGGGGGACCATTGTATGGCTCCGCCAGCTTAGTGTTGGCACTGAGCAGGAAGACAGTGAATGTTAACAGTGTGTCCATCTTATCTCATCTGGGGATAATGCCACAGTGGATGTGAGCCTTACCTAGGTATCATTCTTTGCCCATAATACTTCCCCTCTTCCTATCCCCACAAGCAACGTCCTCCTGGGCCTGAGCTTTTCAGTTTGTAAGGCATAAGGCGCTGGATCTGGCAGACTACCCAAGCTGTCAAGCACAGGCTTCCCACAGACACTGGCTCCTATTCAAGGGCAGATGGGTCTTGGAAGCCACGCTGTGTAGTAAGGACTCTGAGAAATGCAAGAAGGGAAACCGAGGCTCAGTAGATTCACAGAGGGCACATGAGGGCAATGCCTTCTGCACTACAGACAGACTGGCACCAAGCCCACTCCAGAATGCCCAGAGCCACAAGCGCATGGTGCTCAGCTGTTACCGTTATTCTACCCAGATGCCATACTGCACACAGCAGGCAAGCTCTGGGGAGCATTTAAATCAGAAACAGAGAGATCAGAGAAAGTTCCCAGGCATCGCTGGGTGGGGAGAAGGGGAGGAGGCGCTCTGGGTGACCCAGTAGGATAGTCCCGGAAGATCACAAGCCAGCCCCAGGCCAATCCTAGAACAGCCCACATCTGCTTGGATCTGGCCACAGCCACAAACCTCAAAGGTAAGCAGTGAGAGAACTGAATATCTAGCAGGCTGGTGAATCATCTCACCTACAGGGGATGATAATTGATAACTGTCATTTCAGGGAGCCCATGCAGGTGACCTGCCAGGAAGCTCTACCCAGTTGGCTGTGAACTAAGCTGAACAGCCTGACTCTAGGTCCTCCTCTGGAGGTAGATGATGGTACATAAGCACAGGGCTGTTGGGAGGGTGAATGAGAACATCAGGTGGAGCCCAAGCCAGGGCTCAGGGGGAACAGCAAATGAGGCAGTTCTGAAGGTTTTGCTCTCAGCCCAGATGACCCTCCTGACATCTCACTATGGGAGGCAAGCAGGCTGACATCGGCAACGCCATCTTGTTCATGCTGGTTCTGAAGTAAATGTCTTGTCGTTTGGAAAAGTGATGTCAGAGCTGATGAGTGGGCACACAAGCAGTGGTTCATCCCTAGGCTTGGTCTTGCAGGGTTGCCTACTTTCCCTAGAGTCCCTGGGAAGTGTGGCAGATCGGAGACTCGTTGGTCTTAAAAAGCTTGCAGAACTCTTTATAAAGACATTCTCTTACCTCAGGCCTTCTGTCCCATGATGCACTCTGATACACCACATCCCAGAAGGCATCTGTGGTGATGAGTTAGCCAAGGCTCTTAAGAAAGAGGTAACTTCAGCAGCTCACCTATGTCCATTGCCTTGGGCTGTAAATTGCCTTTCCCTCTGGACATAGTGCTGCCATAGACTGTGCAAAGGGTGTTTCCACCAGGGGCTGCGCCTTCTGCTCTGTGTGCCTTTATCTTCTCATCTGGAGTGTTGAGAATGGCCTGAGCTGATTAACACATGTGTAGATGAATATCTGGCATCCATGCCAGGTAGCAGAGAGTATAGGTTGAACCTTAACTTTAGGGTTAAATTTTTAAAATTTTGATCTCATCATTACTGTTAGGAATTTATTTATCCTGGGGGACTGAGTATGGCTGAACACTGGGATCTGTTGGCAAGGAAGCTGAACAGCCATGATTTATGAAATCAGGAATCATGTACCTATCATCCCAGGGGCCAGAAGAGCCTAGTGACCTACTACCATGACCAGTTGGGATGAGTTCTCCCTGGACTTGATACACAGCACCTCAAAAATATTACTGAATAACAAATACATCACAGCTACGCAGGGACTATTTAGAGGCCTCAAAAGACTTCCTGAAATAGTACAAGTAAGTGGCAATACAGGATCACTCTATGACCCAAAATTGTGCTTTTAAACAGTATTTGTGGACCGGTGAGATGGCTCAGCAGGGAAAGGCTGTTGCTGCCACTTCTAAAGATCTGAATTCGACCCCTGGGACCCATATTGTATGTGAAAGGAACTGAATCCTCTGGCTTGTCCTCTGACCTCCACATGCCTCAACACACATACATACATAACTAAGTAACTAAATGCAAAAGGGGTTGTGGTTGTAGAAAACAGCATAGACATGTCAAAATGTTAACATACTGCTTCTGCCTTGGGGAATACATGTAATTCTTTATACACAGGATCTCACATAGCCTAGGCTGTCTTGGAACTTTCTGCTAGCAGAGATCATCTGATCCTCCTGTCTCTGCCTCTTGAGTGCTGGGATTGCAGGCATGCATCACCTTGCCTTGTCTATATAGTGCTGGGGGTGGAACACAGGGTGTTATGCATACTATAGAGGCATTCTATCAACTAAACTAAACTAAACTGAAAAAAAAAAAGCTTTTCTTTAGTAAACATAAATTAATTTGGTAACATGGAGGAAATTTATTGGAAAAGGTAAAATCAATCCAAGAAAGCTGGCTTCTACCACAGTGCTCTGAGAGGCATCCAGCCCAGTCAGTTCTCTTCCTTAGAGTCCAGGATTGTGAGGCCAAAGTACCCTTAGAGAAGTCCCCGCCCTTCTGATGTCGTTGCCTGAACTGGCGTGAGCAGTATCACCTCATCCCTAGCATTCACGCCTGCACAGATCTTCAAAAGGTGACCTTGTTTGGAAATAAGAGTTCTTCAGAGGAGACCAAGTTAAGATGAGGCTTACTAGGGTGGGTGGTGTCCTCAGAAAAAAAGGAGAGATATGGATACACCTTCCATCCTCTGAGACCTGTGGACCTGTTGCTCGGCTGCTGACCACCATAGAACCGGCCTAGCCCTGTGTGACAGAAGGGTCACCAGAGGCAGCCTCATCCCTGTTGCAGGGTACCCTCTCTCACTGGTGTGTCCAGCTGGTGACATTCAGGCATCAAGTGTGTAAGTGTGTCTGGCCCCAGAGCCTGAGGAGCAAAAAGGCTCTGACCCAGCATGTTTGCAGGATGGCAAGTCTGAACACTTTGACTCCTAGGGCCCCCGCCCAGCCCCTAAGTGGGCTCACAGATATTGGTGAAATTATTAAGGCCACTCCACATAGTTAAAAGGGAGGTTTATTTTGTGGGGTAACTTACAAGTGAAGGGGTAGGTTGCAGGGTCTGGAAAAGGTATGGCACAGTCTGGAGAACTCTGCTTGGTATACCTCCAGCATCCAGGGTCCCGGACCCAAGAGAGAGCCCTCCTCTTGATCCTCCATCTTCTGCTCCCTCCTTTGCCGCGCCTTGTGGGCGTGATCATTACCGAAGCCTCAATGGGGGTTGGAACTTCCAGGCCAATGCTGGGATGGCTATCCACTACATCTCCCCCTTTTGTCTAAATAAGAAAGTTCTAACCTAATACAAGACTATATACAAAGAGATGGTTATCAAATATTGTCCAGGAGTAATGAGGGATAATGACTTAGATAAGTTGGAATTACAATAAGTGCAAACAATATCAAGCAAAAAACACATAGTAAAATCCAGGGAATTCTAGGGCATGGGTAGGTGGCATGTTACAAGGATCATTCCAAAAGGTGTCCTATCCTAAAGAACCTGAGTCTAATACTTAATATATTCTATCTAAGATATTATATATGTATATATACTAAGTTGTAACTATAACTGTTACTCTCCAACCTCATCAAAGATCTGAGAAGGAATATAATAATACCTGAGAAATGGGAGAAGGACGCAAGCAACTTTCGGGAGTCTTGCAAGAGTAGACAGAGACAGCTAGCAGCCTGGACAGTCACCTAATGTTTCTCAGCATCGTTGGTGCATTCAAATTGGCTACAGGTCTAGAGTATCTGACAGACCACTTTCAGAAGCAGGAATTCTGAAAGACCATCTTACCCTGTCTTGGCAAAGTATAGTGGTCGCTTTCCTTGTGTCCTGCTTGTCCAGAAAGGACAGCATTAGTACTGTCAGCAGTTGAGGCAAGGGCAGTTCTTTGCCCAGTAGGCCATTTTGTGTCAAGAAGACAAACTTCCAAATGGAAATGTCTTAGAAGCCCAACATTTTCTCAGGATCAAATTGGTGCTGCCAGGAGCAATTGTGTCTCACGTCAACAGAATTCTAAATTATTTAAATGCCATATTCTCTAGGTCCATGAAGTGTTTGAAGATTACCTGTCCATCTGACCTATGTATTTATAAATCTGGATAACCTAACTAACATAATTATAGAGATGACAAGCATAGGTGACGATAACTCTGTAAGTCTTATCTACCTAAACAACCTAAGGACTAAGGCTTCCTATAAATAAGGCAAACAGTCTGTAAGCAAATGTACAGTAAAAGGACAATGACTTCAAATTGTGACAATACATAAAATATCTTTAACAGAGGTAGGAATGTATAGTGCAATATACAATATGATAATAATCCTAAATATATATCAGTATACAGAATATCTTAAACAGAAGTAGAACATACATACAGTATGACAGATATAAATTCACATTTGTATCAATATACAAATATTTCAAATAAGAGTAAAAATACGTGTACAATATAACAAACATAGTTCTGTATTTGTATCAGTATACAAATTATCTTAAATAGGAATATAAAAAGTTTATATTTGTATCAACATATAAGAATTCATAACAGTGCAAAGGCTGCTATATTACTAATTTGTTTACTAATGTATATGATAGTTTACCATAATATCTTATACTTATTCATTCCATTTCTTCTTTTCCCTTTTTTTTTTTGAGACATATTTTCTTTCCTTAAGGGAAATACTAAGTTTAACAGTTTCTTCCACCCCAACCCTAGAACCATTATCCATAACCCTGAAAAATATGAAACCTTAGGGATAAGGGGCGTTGTTTTCTTAGAATTGCTTCCTGCTGTTTAGGGGGCGATGGTATCTCTGTTGGGTATTGTCAGAAAGCTCAGATAGTTAAATCTCAGTTAGACTAACTGTAGATTCTGTAGCAACTCTCAGAGTAATGGGTAAGATTGTCTGAAATTCTGGCAAGAAGTGTAGTATGATGATGATTACCATGGCATCATTCTGGATTAGGTAGAGTTGTTGTTGTTGGGGCCCCATCTTCCTTCTGGAGACTTCAGAGATTGTTATTGGAAAAAACTTATTTTTTATCAGAATGGAAGGTTTGGATTTAAAGATGTCATGACATGTAAGAAAGGATTCCAAGAAATCAAGAATAAACATGGAGAGAATTAGAGTCTTGAAGATAATGGTCCCTTATAATTGGTTTCCTTTTGTCTCACACCAGAGGGCTCTTCTGATATGGGACTGAAGAATCTCTCAACCTTTTTTTTTTTTTTTCTTTTATCAATATGCTTGGGTTTAGAGAAGGAGTGAGCCAGTTCCATCTCCAAAGCCAGCTTGGTTTATAATTGAATTGGAACCACAACTATTCTAGATTGATAGAGATATAGATGTTAGACAGTGATATCTTACCCTGTGTAGATTGGTACCAATAGATTCTTTCTTTCTGCTGTAAACATCCGGATATCCAAGGCCTTATGATTTCTGGAAGATGGGTATTTCCATTATCCTGGAAAGACAAAAACAGAACCCTACCCCAACCTTTGATTGTTAAATTTTTCTTACAACCTGAAGAGATGTCACATTGGTGGATGATGTTTTACTTTTCCTCATTAAGGGGTTTCTCCTGTTCAAATCGAATTTTTATTAATTTTGTTGGTATCCATAGCTTTTCTTCTCCTATGGAAACAAAAGCAAAACCCCTTCCCCAATGTAGGACATATCCAGGTTTCCATTCTGAGGTTAACACATCTTTGAAATAAACCGCCCGGCTAGCTCAGTCGGTAGTGCATGAGACTCTTAATCTCAGGGTCGTGGGTTCGGGCCCCATGTTGGGCACCAGATATTGGTGAAATTATTAAGGCCACTCCACATAGTTAAAAGGGAGGTTTATTTTGTGGGGTAACTTACAAGTGAAGGGGTAGGTTGCAGGGTCTGGAAAAGGTATAGCGCAGTCCGGCGGTGTTCTCTGGAGAACTCTGCTCGGTCTACCTCCAGCATCCAGGGTCCCGGACCCAAGAGAGAGCCCTCCTCTTGATCCTCCATCTTCTGCTCCCTCCTTTGCCCCGCCTTGTGGGTGTGATCATTACCAAAGCCTCAATGGGGGTTGGAACTTCCAGGCCAATGCTGGGATGGCTATCCACTACACACAGATATGCAGAGCAGAAAAGAAAGTGCAGCCTTTGACCAAAATGTCACATCTCAGGCTGATGTAGCATGACTGCAGCAGGACACTGATTCCTGTGTCCCCACTGAGCCCACCTTTTCTGTTGCCAGTAGCTCAGGTTCATGATGAGGCAGATGTTAATGAATGTGTGCATCTGCCATAAACACAGGCAAAACACCAATGCACATAAAATAAAATAAAAATAAATCAATTAAAAAAAAAGAGTGTGTGTACTGTGGACATATGTGTATATGTGTATATGAGCACATATGTTTAGAGGTGGGTGTGTGCACAAATGCATGAGTCCCCAGGTTAGTCTGCATGCCTTTGTCTACTGTGTTGTGTAAACATATACAGAGGCATACAGGAGTACATTTGTTCATTGACTGTGAGACTGTACATGTGTAGGAAGGTATACACCCATGTGAATGTGAGTGTGTGTGTGTGCGTGCACGCACCATGTGTTTAGAAGATACATAAGACCCTCAGTTCTCAGCTTCCTTGAAATGCCCATGATCCTCAACTCCTAAGGCTTCTGTTTCTGTCTGTCAACCTTTGACACCACCAAGAAAAAGCTTCATTTAGTACCAAGGACATGAGACCCAAAGTGGTTTTTTGGAGGGAGGGGCTAGATCCCAGAAAAGAAGGGACAAGAAACCATGCAGCCCCACAAGCAGACCAGCCTCTGCAAGGGAAGGTGATGTAGGAATTCTGGGTAGCTGTCACCAACAATAACATCCCTGTCCTGGCAAATGAACTGTTTACCAAAAAGCAGCAAGAATGAAGACTGTCTGTGTGATGTCACCCCAACACAGCTATCCCAGAAAACAAAGTTGGCCCTGATGGTGGCCAAGGATGGTGAAAGCAGCTGGCTTGTGCATGTCTCCTTGATATTGGAACCTGCATCATAGCCCTTAACTCATGGAATCAGGCCCAGACCTGGGGCAAGATGCTCACAAGTGGCTTTACAAGTGACTGGGAAGGGCTGGGGATGGAGGATACAGGTCCAGGCCTGGTGGCTCCTCATCACTGCATCACCTCACCTTTCAGGGATCATCCGGAGGTCGGGTTCAGGTCTTGGAGAACCCTGCTAGAGGCCCTGTGGCATATTGAGGTTGTGTCTTGGATTGTGTATCAGTTACTTGTCTTATTGATATGCAAAAAAAATACCCTGGCAAAAAGTAGCTTAAGGGAGAGTCCCTTTTGGTTCACAGTTCCAGGGTAGAGTCCATCATGGGGGGAGGGGGTGAAGGAAGTCATGGTGTCAAGACACTGTATCCGTAGTATTCTTTGTATGTGGTCCAGAACTCCAGCCCACAGAACAACATTGCCCATATTTAAGGTATACCTTCCCACCTCAGCTAACCTAATCTACACAGTCCCTCACAGACAAGTCCAGAGACGTATTTCCACAACGACACTAAATCTCATCAAGTTGGCAGTCAAGATTAACCACCATAAACTGTATCAAGCCTCTCTGGAGTCTTGATTCTCTAGCATTTCCAGAGATCCCCATGGCGCAGCACCAAGACCCTTAGACCTCCTATTCCTCCACACCAAGCAGATCAAAAGCTTGGTCCATCCTGAAGGCCCTGGTACTCATCTCCTGGCACCTCCTGGTCACTCACCATAGGGTGACCCAAGCTGCTGGTCACTTCAGCCACATCTGTTGGTGTGAAGGTCTGAAAAGACTCAAGAAATGTGGAGTTCTCCCTCTCCTGGGGTGATGGCTATTCTTGGCTATCAACTTGACCATGTCTGGAATGAACTACAACCCAGAAGTGGAGGGCACTCATTTGATCTGGATCTTGAAGCAGGAAGACCCAGGCTTTTGATCCAGATCTTGAGGCTGGATGGCACACACCTTTAATCCAGACCTTAATGTGGGAAGGCACACCTTGAATCTGGGCCACACCTTCTGCTGGAAGCCTATGTAAGGAAGTGGAAGAAAGAAGAGTTTGCTTGTTCTTTGCCTTGTCAGCACATCCGTTTCATCACTGACATTGGAACCTCCTTCTACAGGATTCCAGCATTTACAGAAGACCAACTGAAACACCCAGCCTCGTGAGACTGAGCAACTACTGGATTCTTTTTTTTTTTTTTTTCCAGAGCTGAGGACCAAACCCAGGGTCTTGCGCTTGCTAGGCAAGCACTCTACCACTGAGCTAAATCCCCAGCCCCTAACTGGATTCTTTCCATTCACAGCTAGTCATTGTTGGACTGCAGCCTGTAAGCCATTCCAATAAATTCATATATATATATGAGAGAGAAAAGAGAGAGAAAGACCTATTCTACAAGTTCTGTTACTCTAGAGAACCCTAATACAACTAGCATAATTTTATTTGTTTGTTTGTTTATTTATTTATTTATTTAGTTAGTTAGTTACTTTTGGTTTTTTGAGACAGAGTTTCTCTGTGTAGCCCTAGCTGTCCTGGAACTCACTCTGTAGACCAGGCTGACCCTGAACTCAACCTGCCTGGCTCTGCCTCCCGAGTGCTGGGATTAAAGGCGTGCGCCACCACCGCCTGGCTTCATTTTATTTTTTAAATACTTGTTCTTTCATCTTTTCAAGACTTTGCTCTCCCCACCCCCACAGTCCTGTACCTCTTCTTCCTACTTCCAGTGGCCTTACCTGGGGGTCAGCCTTGGGGACCTGGGCCTGTCGGTGACTCTCAGGTGCCAGTCTTCCCAGGGGTAGGTGCCAGCCCTTTCTGACTCCTGACTCTTTGAATACCCTGAGGTTCTTCCCAGAGGAAAAGGTTTCAAAGGCCTAACCCCTTCACAGGGTCCTGTCTCCCTTTTCAGTCCATCCTCATCTCAGTCCTCCCTCACTCCCACACAGCTTGCCATGGAGAACGGAGGAACTCCCATCATCTTATCCCAGCACTCGAAGCCCAGGTCAGGCCAGGTGCTATCCATAGTTAGGCCACATACCTGGGGCCCTTTGCAGAGTCAGGGGTAACCTGAATGCTAGAAAGAGCAACCTCAGATAGGAACACACCTGGGAAATGGGAATGTTCTAAGATGAGTTCCAGCTTCTTCCTCAGGCTGAGGGGTTCATTTAGTGCACACACACACACACACACACACACACACACACACACACACACACACACACACACACACACACACGGTCTGTTGAAGCTTCCGTTCAGGCCTTCGCCTCGGTGGATCTCCCTGTTCACATCCATTTCCCTTGGTTCGTGTGGAGCCTTGCTGTATCGTAAAGCTCCCTCCCTTTCATGCCTCAACGGCAGCACAAAACCTGGCCCTCGCTTCTGGATTCTCTCAGTTTCAGGGGCCTCAGACTGGTACTGCTCTCCCTGGAGATCAATCTGGGAGCTCGGGGAGCCCTGAACCATGGCCCATGGCACTGACAGTTCTCATCCGCCCCAGCCTGGCACAAGTGGCAGGAAGATGCTACTCCTCAGATGGTGTAGGTGGTGCCTGCCGCCTGGCACTGGTGCTGAGAGGCACATGGGCTGTGATGAGATCGGTGGGGGCCGGGGCTGCTGATGGAAGGCGGAGGAGGGAGAGGGAAGCGTGGCAGGAGGAATGACAGGTGGGGAGCGGATGGAAGATTTGGAAACAAATCAAATTTTCAGTCGCCAGGAAATATATCCCCAGCCACAGGTAGTCTGCGGAAGAGAGTCGGCTGCCTCCCAACTGGCACCTCAAGGGGCAGGCGGGGCGCCTCTCGCAGCTGCCTCACAAAGCTGGCAGCTGTGCTGCTGTGCCATGTGGAAGGAACCAGTCTCTGGGAGCACCCACGCCAAGCTGGTGTCAGCTGCAGGAACCCACGTATGTGGCACTTGGATATTTTTGCCCTGTGAGGCCTGCCATTCATGGCTTCATGAGAAAGGCATTCTGGCAGGATTGGGGTCTCAACATGCCCATGCCAGGGTCTCCAACCCCAAGTCAGTCCCACACAGTCCCCTGTCTACCACATGGCCCTGTGGGGCTGCTTTGTGTGCTCACACCTCAGAAGAGGCCGGCTGGCCATGTGCTGTAGCTGTATGTACTGGAGTAAATGTAGTGTCAGACCCTCTGTGGGTTCCTGGAACGTGCCCAGAACCTCCTCCAAGCCCAGGCAATGGGGCTGTGTAGAGGAAGTATAGATAATGTGGACAGAGGGGATATGTAGATGAAGTGTAAACATGGACAGAGAGGCTGTGTGGGTTAGGGCTTTACATGGGCAGTGGGCCTTGTGGGCTTAGGCATGCATATAGACAGAGGAGCCAAAAAGTGGTTATAGTCAGAGTGTGGTCTGTGCTTCCAACTGACTGGCTTTAAATCCTGGGTTCTGATCAGCCAGTTCAGTCAGTTTGCTGAAGCAGTTCACAGAACTCAAGGAAATGTCTACTGGTTTATTTAAAAGGAAGTAAATCAGGAGAAGAAGGCCAGCTAGACAAGAGGGATGGGGAAAGGGCTGGCAGTGTCCCCCGTGTAGGAACTTCGGACCCTACAGTTTGGGTTTGCCAACCTCCAGGGTGTTCAGTTGCCCACAGGCTCCCCTCTCCTCTCCTCCTGGGCTTTTACACAGACACCATAGCATGACAGAACCATGGGCATTTGTGGAGCTGTGGCTGGACAAAAGGAGAGCCAACACCCCTGCCCAGCTGGGAATACTTAGCAAGGCTTGTCTATCTAGATGCTTCTCGGGGACTTGAGCTTCTGTGACCTGCTTGAGGAAGAGAAGTTCTAATCTCTAATTTCTACGACTTGTTAAAGAGGTGGCTATGAGTCAAGGACCACAGACAAACCCAAAATATAGACATCTTATCCGAGTTCCCATTGCTCAGGACACTGACAAGTGTGTTAGGAATCCCACACCAAACCCAATACCCCAATCCTCAGCTTCATGACGGTGTGAATGAGTTTGGATTTGGTAGGAACTGTAGATTTTAGATACTGATCTCTTCCTAGACCAGCCATTTGAAGCATGATGCTCCCTCAAGGTGCTGAAAAGCAGCAACGGGCCACAGCCAGGAGAGAGAATGGACAGCACCACTGTGTCCTACTGCTAAGCGACCGTATTTTTAGGTTGTGTGCATTAAGTCTTTTCTGTTTGGACTTTTTTGGAGACATGGTTTACGTAGCCCATAAGCTGGCCCCAAACTCATGATTCTCCTCTTTCAGCCTCTCAAGTGTTAGGATACAAGTGTGCATCACCATGCTCAACATGCGGTGTGTGTGTGGGGGGGTGTCATTATCCACACCAGAGGAGGGATCAGGTATCCTCTCTTGCTTTCCACTTTATTCCCTTGAGACAGGTCTCTCACTGAAGTCCACAGAGTTTTCAGCTTAGACGAAAACCAGTTTACTGGGGTTTTTTTTGTTTTGTTTTGTTTTTTACAAGGGTTTTGGGAATCCAAACTCACTCACATCCTCTGAGGTATCTCTCCAGCCCCCACCCCATCATGCCCATCTAAAATGCTTTATGGACTTCCAAGGGATTCACTAAGATGTAATCCCACCCAAAGTCAAGGAACCTATCAGTATCTCTAAGCAGGGACTGGGGATTTGGATTAAGATGTCCATTACTTATTGCACAGTAGGAACCAGGTCATGGGTGGCAGCTGCCTTTTTAGTCCTATGATTTCTTCTCTTCTCACCCCTTGGGCTCATCTGTCATGACCTCCTTGAGTCTGCTTCTCATCTGGAGCTACCCTTAGCTTCAGGATGACCCAGGAGCACCAGTGTCCTCAGGCTGATACCATCATGAACTACATGGTCATCTAAAGTTCTGATCTCCAACCTATCGCCTCTGTCTATTTCCTCCTCCACTTCCTCAGCAAACCCCACATATCTGCCTCTTGGGCTCAGGGTTACCTCACCATGATGAGTGATAGCCTCAAGGCCCCAGCTATAGCCCCATAGTGACTCTAAGCTCTCCAACAGATCTGATTCCCTCTAATTAGTTACTCGTCTCTTTAATTCTAGAACTTTCCTCTGACTCCCACAAACCCACAGCCTCCCATCCTGTGTACCATCCAGGCACCCTCAAATGAGCACCTTGGCTTCCCTGACACACTGACCTTGTCCTGACATCCCTTTTGCTAAATATGATGTTCCTCCTAGCTCCTCTTGTCCCTAAACTGCTGGCCTTTTGGGAACCAATCAGTCACTTTTCACATACAGCCTTTCTTGAAGCCTGATTCTTGAACTAGATTGTCTAAGTCCTTACTGCTCTGTGATACAGATGTATAAAGATGATTTGTAACAGAATGGTGCCTGTGTCTAGTGTTTGCTCTTCTGGTACTGTGTCCTATATGAGATTCTTTATTTGGTTTTTATAACACCTACTGGAGATGGCCTCGCCTATAGATGAGGAGATGAGGGTCCGGGAAATTCAACTGCCAACATACACAGCCCTCACTGATGGAAGTCTTGCATTACTCCTCTGTTGCTGTATTCACAGTGCCTTAGAATGTCACTGCTTACAGGGTTAGGGATATGGCTCAGGTGGTAAAGCTCTTAGCCAGCATGCATGAAGCCCTGGGTTCAATCCCCAGCACCCCATAAACTGGGTACGGTAGCACATGAAAGTACTCCCAGAGCTTGAACAACAGAGACAGAAGGAACAGGAGTCCAAGGTCGTCCTTATCTTCAGCTACATAATGAGTTTGAGGGCAGTCTGGAATATATGAGACCATGTCTCAAAAAAAACTGCATGGGTGAAAATAACAAAGTTATCCTACACAGTTATGACCATCAGGAATCCAGGGTAACATAGAAGTGCAGTTGTAGGTGGCCTTCAGAGTCCACAGGTGTTGTGGGATTTGCTGGCCAGCAGGCTCTTCATGGAGTGGTGTGAAGAAGCCTCTGTTTTGTGCCAGGCAGACCCTCCCCAGGCTGTTCCTGAGTCTTCACTTCATGGACGTTGGATTCCCTAGGCACATGATCAATCAATCAAGGGAACAAGAAGGCCCCTTCCATGACCTCCCTGGACACATAACCACTGTCAGTGTCTAGCAATAGATTCAGGTCAGCCCCGTTCCATGTAGGCTGGACTAGCCTGGGCACAGAAAGCCAGTGACAGGTCAGAGTCTGTCATGGCCTCTTCTCTTAGCCACCAGGTGCAGGTGTCCCTGGTGCAGTGCTCCTAGGGCTGGGCCTTACCAGGATACCAGTGCAGTCTCCCCCAGAACAGGCAACAGCGGCTCCCAGAGCCGCCTGCAGAAGGTAATGTGTTCACAGCTTGCGGAAGTTCCCCTCATGAGCAAACCCCTGCCAGCCAGATCCATGTTGTGCTTCTATCAAGTGAGAAGGTGTGACCCAGGCGCCCCCAGCAGCTTGTGCTCATTAAGCTGGAGGTGCAAAGGACTAAGGGGGAGGGGCTGAGTCCCCTTCCAAGATGTTCCAGCTATGAGATTTTTTTTTTTTTCTGAGAAGGGCAGGTATATGTGGGGGACAGCAGGTATCTGGAGTATGGAGGCATATGATATGGGGAAATGTCTGAGGTCTGGTGTCTGAGGTGTGAGGTGTGCTCTGGAACGTACAGAGTCATCATGACCACCTGAACCCAAGGTGAAAAAAGAGGCTGCATCTTGAGTTGAGCTGAAATTGTCATGTGGGATGGCTCAGCCACCTCCTCGGGGGCAGGTGGGAACTGGCTTCCTGCCCAAGGCTGCAGGTGCTGCTGTCTGGCTACTTCCATTTTATCTCACAGCTGTTGGGAGGGACCTTCCCTGAACCACTGTGGGGAGCCAGTGACACTTTCCAGCAGCAGTGTCCTGGTTCCTTGTGATCACAGCCTCCCTCAGGGGAGTGGGGCAACTGCTAAGCTGAAGTGGCCATTTAATCCACTGTCCCAGGCCCTCGGTGGCCTTGTCCCTGCTGGCGCTCCTGAGTTTCTCTCATGAATTCTCTTGTTCTGTCTCATCTACTTTCCCTTCCAGAAATCCTGTCTGCTGGACTCCCCCAGCAGGCCCACCCAATCTCTTCACCTTCTGCTTCCACCTCAGCCTTTTGTCCAGATAGTTCCTTGTTTCCAACCCTCCAGTGGGGGATTATGCTTGGCCACTGGTCTTCCTGGCCATCAGGTCTTAGGGAAGCTCTCTGTTGGAGAATCTTGCTCTTGGTCTTGTGGGACCTCGTACCTCAGCTCCGATGACAGTAATAGGGCTTGCTTTGGAGTAGTCCTCACGTGGCCTCCCTGCTCGCTGCATTTGTTTCTGACTATGTTAGCTTACATCTCTCATGTAAGTGGCTATCTGGCTAACCCCAAATGGCTGTTCATTCCCGACAGCTTGTGCTATGGTCACTGAAGTGCTAATCAGAAGCTCAGGCGATGGGTGGAACTGGACGCTGTCAGGATTCCCCTGCAGAGTGACCACTGAGACTCCCTACCACCACCATCCTTACCAGTGCCACCCTCCTGTTCATACAATGGGTCTCATTTTTGTTTAAGTGTGTGTGTGTGTGTGTGTGTGTGTGTGTGTGTGTGTGTGTGCGCGCGCGCACGGATATATCCACAGAAGCAGGATCTCCCTGGAGCGAGAGTGACAGGCAGTTGTGCCTGGTATAAGTGCTTGGAATCAAACCCAGATCTTCTGGGAGAGGGATATATGCTCTTGACTGCTGAGCCATCTCTCCAACCCCTCTGTCACTGTTGTTTCATTTTGGAGACAATCATATGCAGCCCAACCTTAAATTTCTAATCCTTTTGCTTCCACGTCCCAAGTGCTGGGATTATAGGCATGCACCACCAAGCCTGGCTTGTACAGTGCTGGGAATCAAACCCAGGGTTTATGCTAATGAGTGGGCCACTCCAAACCCAAATCCAGATTCTTGACAGTCCCCAAGATCCAGGGGTTACAGAAGCTGACTCGCATCTCAAGGTCATGTCTAGGTTTCTGCTTTGGAAGTAGACATTTAAGCATATAATTCCTGGGGCCTAGGGTGTAAATTCCAATATATTTCAGAAGCCGCCTGAATTGTATATATGGCTATTGTAAAGACACTGTGTGCTCTCCTCAGAAGTCCGCATCCATACTTGGGTGTATACCATCCTTGCTCTAAATTAGTTCTCCCACCAATCAGTCTGTCTCAATGTCTATGCTTAAAACTATGCTAAAACCATGACTTAACAACTCCAACTCTGCTTCACACTGACGTCCTGAAAGTCAAGAATCCCCATTGACTGACATGGAGGTCTGTGAAGCTTCTCGGGCTGCTGCAGGTGGTGGAGCTGTGTCTCTGGCTTTTGCCACTGACAAAAGGACTCGGTGTTTAACATTCAATGTGTTCCTTTACTGTACAGAAAATGTAAGATTCTACCCTAAAGCTGGCTTCGGTGGCACAGACCTGTAATCCCAATATTCAAGAGGCTGAGGCAGGGGGGTTGCCATGAGTTTGATGCCAACCTGTGCTATAGAGCGAGACCTTGTCTCAAAATAAAGAACAATACAAGACCCTGCCACAGTTCCTGTGAGGAGGGATTCTCACACAATGTGTCACAAATTTAAAAATCACCTTTAACATGCAGACTCCCAGCTGCAAGCCAAGGAGCCCCTCTTCAGGGACCAAGGGATCCACTTACATTCTATTTGGAGATGTTGTCCATAGCTGTATAGTCCCTCCTGCTGCGGCGACGACTGTGCCTGTTAAAATAAACATTGAGGGCTGAGAATATAGCTCAGCCTTGTTGAAGTGCATGTGTGAAGACCTGGGTTTGATCCTCAGCACTACATCAGCCAGATGTGGTGAGACAAGCCTGTCATTAATCAGCACTCAAGGGATAGAGGTAGGTCATCCTTGGCTACATAATGAGTTCAAAGCTAGCTTGGGCTACATGAGACCCTATCTTTAAAAAAAAAAAAAAAAAAAAAGTTAAAGCTGACACAATGCAAGGCACCCACAGCACTTAATCTATCAGGACAATGGATCCAGAGGTCTGGTGATGATATTCAGGCACCTGAAGGCCATCCTTTGGCAGTCCTGCACAGACCAGTCTTGGTATGTGAATAAGCCGGAACGCTCGAGTAGGGAACTCATTACCCAGGTTATGCACACAGGGACAGCTTAGGGAGACGGACACATTTCGCCTGCGGACATTTTTAGGTGTAGGACTCATTCCGGCCTGATCCACCCACCTGGCTTCTCAGGCCCGTGCCCCCCCATCCCCAGTGACTCCCCCATCTGACCCCAGGTGAGCGCGTTGCAGAAAACAAGAAAGGGGGTATCGAGGTGAGCTGGAGCTGATCAGGGGATAGTGGGAACTGTTGGGCAGCCGTCTGTCATCGCGCGCGCCAGAAACTTCTGCTGTATGTTAAACTCATGCCCTTCTCCCAGAGCTGAAACCCTAGCGGAGCTTCTCCCTTTGATTTGTTTACACGGAGCACCACGTGGGATGCAAGTTCCCAGAGGCTTGGCTCCGAAAGGCAAATGGGTCCCGAAAGCAGACTATGGCGGCGTGGGCAGGACAAGTGTGCCTTCAAGGAAGGGCTGCTGGACTTGGAACCGGGACGGGGAATTTCTCTAAAAGAGAAGTTGTTCTGATTTTCATCCTGGGAGGGAACTTGTTTGTGGCCGACCACTAAGACTTGTGGGAGGCTCCAGATGTTGCTGCAGGAGCACAGGTGAGCCTGTGCTGCCCCTCAAGGGAGTAACTGAAAACGTCAATGTTCTAAGTGTTCTTCTCCCCAAGGCCAACGTGATTATTGTGAAACAGGTCTCCCTGCTGTTCTTGGACTTGAGAAAGATGTAAACATACCTTTCCGTGGCTTCATTTTTAAATTTTAGGACAGATTCTCATGTATCCAAACTGGCCTTGAACTTACTATTTAGCCGAGAGTAACCTTCAACTTCTGAACCTCCTGCCTCCACTATGCCCATTTGAGGTGGTACTGGGGAACAAGGGCTTCCTGCATTTGAGGCAAAAGCACTTAGCAATACACCTCTAGCTCCCAGATGTCTTTTTAAAATGGTAGTTTATTATGTAGAATGGATATAGGTTTTAACATCTTTTTTCCTTTTTTTTTTTTTTTTTAATTTGTGGGTGCTACTTTAAAATGTAGTTTTGACAGTTCCTAAGCCTCAGGTATAACATGGCATTCTCTGGCATCCCTGGACTGCAGGGGTCAGAGGACCATGCGCAGCCGGATGCTCTCAATAGACAGACTTTGTTTTGCTCTGAAGAGCTGGCTCTGATGGGATGAGCTGGGAGTTAGCTCAGCACTGACAGATGTAGAAGTGCTTGGACCAGGCTCGTGCCTGAAGACCAAAGCAGCTTCGGAGGCCTGGACCGGTCCCATTTCTACATATGGGAGAATGAGACAATGCCTCACAGGGGACATGGTAGAACTTATAAGAATTGAAGGTGGTCCAGCAGTGCCTCCCAGCATGTGTCCAGCTGTCCACACAGGATTCAGTTTGCCCTGACCCTCTGTCATCCTCCCTGACTGACCACCTCCTCATGGCTGTCACTGTTCTTCCTGCTGGGGGCATCTTCTCACAGCTTTGGGGCCCCGTGGGAACTGCAACTAAGTCTGTTCCACAAAGAGCCTGCGTTGACACCTCCTGATGCTCAGTGTCTGTACGTGGTAGGAATGCCACCAACCTTCAGGGCTGAGGACTCTGCCCCAGAGGGCAGTGGTGTTTCCTCCCATGGTGCTATAAGTCAGGTCCATGCAGAGGTCTGCAGCTACATAACCAACTGCCTGCTCTGAATCTTGTGGCCATGCCACTGTATTGCTTTTCCTGGTTAGCCATGTTGACTAGGCTCTACCACAACACGGGATATGGTGCTGTCAAAAGAGGGGTACACAGAGATTAGTGGAAGCCAGCACCCTGTTGGACATGCACATTTGAATGTCTGTGCACGATCTCCTTAGGCTTTTCCTGAGAATCATTGGTTAGTTTCAGTTTGGCTAATTACCACTTATGTGAGCATCCTATATGCACATCTCTTTGCACTAAGGTCATAGTGTTAACATGGGGGGAGAAGGGTTTTAAGTGTCGGTGCTACTGCTGAGAGGGCCTCTCTCTCATGACTCAAGTTCTTGGTCTCCCCAGGTCTAGAGGCCTAGATCCAGACTGCTCTCCCATGGCCTTGTATGTTGTTCCCGTGTGCATGGCCTTGTATGTTGTTCCTGTGTGCCATAGTCTCTCGGGGCAGCTCTTCATCAGGAACCCAGCCCTCGGGGTTCCTTTTTACAGCTTCGGGGTGCTGATGAGCTCCCACACCTGGGTGAAGGGCAGGTGCTCCTTCCCTAGAGCTCTCCAGGTGCTTCAGGAAAGTTGTGCTATTTTGGAGGCTGTGGTGTAGAATTGTGTGGGAGGCTCCTGGTGTCTCTCACACAGCAGGTCTTCTGTTTGAGTTTCTCTATTTTCTGTTCCCTTGTGCAGAGACAATAGACAAATACCAAATGTCTTGTCCTTCTCATTCATCCATAGCATTCTGAGACATCTCACACTGTAACCCACTGGAATCTGGCCACAAGTCTTTAATTCAGAAATACCATACAGTAGGTCTTCTCTTTGAGTTTCTCTTGAGTTTGGCATCTCCAACTATAAAACAAATAGAGGAGAATTTGTTGGGGTGAGAATTAAAGCTCCCTAATTTACTTTATGCTCCCTGACTTCTGGAAGCCCACACGGCTGTCAGGTTCTTGGCTTCTCTTGCCTAGCCCTGTAGAAGTGGAAACCCAGGCTATGAACAGGCCAGGAGCTCTGAGCCCTTGTGGAGTGGTGCTGAGAGCAGCTGTGGACCCTGGCTGCCTCGTCTAGACCTCATGTGTTCTCCAGGGGCCAGTGTGCTTGGAACTGACATGTGCAGAGCCAGTGTGCGCAGAGCCTCCAAGCAGCCATGAGCTAGACTCCTGCCCAGAGGAGTGAGGCCGAGTTTCCTTGCTCTCTTGACCAGAGTGCCTGGCTAGAGGAGAAGCTATCTAACCCCAGCAAGGAGCCAGGGAAACAAAGTTATACCCAAAGATCTCAAGCACAGAACAAAATTTAGTTCTAGGAGTATTTTGATGGAGAAGAGAACAAAGCTGTCCTAGTGTGGTGACAACATACCTTTAATCCCAGCACTCTGGAGACAGAGGCAGGCAGATCTGAGTTAGAGGCCGGCCTGGCCTACTGAGAAAGTTCCAGGATAGCTAGAGCTACACAGTGAAACTCTTTGTCTTAAAAAAAAAAAAAAAAAAAAAAAGCCAGGTGGTGGTGGCACAGGCCTTTAATCCCAGCACTTGGGAGGCAGAGCCAGGTGGATCTCTGTGAGTTTAAGGCCAGCCTGGTCTACAGAGTGAGATCCAGGACAGGCACCAGAACTACACAGAGAAACCCTGTCTTGAAAACAAACAAACAAAATGACAAAGCTGCTTTTAATACCAGTAGCAGATAATGATGTGTTGGTTTGCCCCTGGCAAGTTAATGAAAGAGAGAAATTGTCAGAGTATGTGTCAGGGAGAGCATGCTAATGGAGACAGACCTCACTGAGGGAATGTTACATGAGGTCATGCTGTGAGATGTGAGGGAACAGAAGGGAGGTGGGGCGAGGTATGGTCATTCTCTTCTTGCCTTTGTCCTTCTCCTGGGCCTTCTAGGAGAGTTTCACCCCAGAGAGCGCCAGCTGTTATGTCTCTGGGGGAATGTTAGACATATGGGACAGTGGCAGAGGTCTCCTCAGCGGGTGTCTTTATTGACCTCTAGCACTGAGTAGTGGCTAACATTCCAGCACTTAGTGCCTCTGTAAGAACAGGTCGCAACTCCTCAGCGCTGAGTCACTTCCTCAGCTCAGTTGCTCCTGCCAAAGCAGGTGTGGCCTCTTGTAGCATACCTGTGATTGGGGAGGCTGTTCTGATGAAAGCCACAGTGATTGCTGGGTAGGTGTAGCAGAAGCCAGAGGGCCTCAGTGGAGAGTGATGTGTTCTAACTGCTGGGAACCAAATGGACTGGGGATGGGGTCTGTCTTCTCGCTGCCAGGCGCCTAGGCAGGAATGACAAGTGACATGAGGGTTATAGAACCAAAGGAAGGGATCCTGCTAGCTAGCACTGGGAAGCAGATCTGGAATATTGGGTGGCCTCTGCACCTGTTAGATGTCATATGCAGAGCCAGTGTGGAAGCATGATGGCCCCTCTGTGTTGTCCTGGATCACTTCAGGGTCCCCAGAGGTGAGAGCCAGTGGAGCATGCCAATAGCACCTCAGTTCTTAGTGACAACCCCTCTCCCTGAGTACTCTTCCCCGGCTTGTTTCAGTTACAATTTAGTAGTGGTTTTTGAGAAGACAGATTGAAGAGTTCTTTTTCAACCTAAAGGGGGAAAAAGAAACAAACTGATGCTCCCTGCCTTCCTAAAGCCCTGCTGGGGTGCAGTTCCTGCTACCCTTTGGGGTGTGCTGGCAAGAAGCGGCAAGGGTGTGTACCAGGCTTTTTCTTTTGGGCCACCAACCCACTCTCAAATCATGACATGGAGACTTCATATTAGTTAAGAATGCTCAGCCTTAGGTCTTATTTTAATCTGTTTCTCTTTATCTACATTTTGTGTTGGGGCTTTTTACCTTTCTTTCTGAATGGCCTACTTTCCTGCTTCTTGTGGCTGCCTGGCTGGCGGCCCCATGCACAAACCTCTCCCCCTCATTCTCTTCTCTCCAGCCTAGATTTGTCCTCCTACTCATTCTCTCTACCCACCAGCCCCGCCTCTCCCGCTCCCGCCTAGCTATAGGCCATTCACCCTTTTATTAGACCAATCAGATGCCTTAGGCAGACAAAATGAAACAGCAACACATTTTACATAATTAAACAAAGGCAGCAGAAACAAAATGTAGCACACCTTTATGCAGTTAAAGTAACATTCCTCAGCCAAAACAAATGTAACACACCTTTACACAGTTAAAGTAACATTCCTCAGCAGAAACAAATGTAACACACCTTTACACAGTTAAAGTAACATTCCTCAGCCAAAACAAATGTAACACACCTTTACACAGTTAAAGTAACATTCCTCAGTGAAAACAAATGTAACACACCTTTATGCAGTTAAATATTCCACAACAAGGGTGACTTTTGAGTCCCTGTGATACCTGCTTCTACTGACTAGTGATTTTCCAGGCTCAAAATTCCTAAATCTACTATTCAGGATTTATCTTAAGTATATTTTATTTGTTTTTCCTAACTTAAAATTATTTGGGAATTTTGCATGTTTTTGAAATCTTTAAAGAAACTAAATAAAAAGCTAGACACTTTAAAGATGTTGTACGATTAAGAGTGTTAGCTTCTCTGTTTAGAGGGTGCTGTTAAGAGTTTATGCAACCTTTTGGGGTGTTTGGAGGGTATATTTTGAACCTTGCTCTGGGCAAGGTTTGGGTGACCCAGGCAAACACTCACACATTGCACTCTCCTCCCCAGCCCAGCCAGTGGTTTGTTGGTGTGATGCCACCCCTCTTGACACTGCCCTTCAGGCGTCTCATCTGGTCCTTGGCCTCGAGTCAGCTGGCTCCCAGAAGACACAGAGGACATAGCCTCCTGCATACAGCTCCAGAGGCCTGCACAGATGGGAATGCCCCAGTGTTCATCCGCGCCCTGGCCTTTGGGGACAGGATTGCCCTTATTGACAAACATGGCCGTCACACCTACAGGGAGCTTTATGACCGCAGCCTTTGCCTGGCCCAGGAGATCTGCAGGCTTCGGGGTTGTAAGGTTGGGGACCTCCAGGAGGAGAGGATTTCCTTCCTGTGCACCAATGATGTCTCCTATGTTGTAGCTCAGTGGGCCTCCTGGATGAGTGGTGGTGTTGCCGTCCCACTCTACTGGAAGCACCCTGAGGCCCAGCTGGAGTACTTCATCCAGGACTCCCGGAGCTCTGTGCTCATGGTTGGCCAGGAGTACCTGGAGCGGCTAAGTCCAGTGGCCCAGAGGCTGGGAGTCCCTCTTCTGCCCCTCACACCTGCCATCTACCATGGAGCAGCAGAGCAGCCCATAGAGCAGCTGGTCCAAGAGAGGGAATGGCGTGACCGGGGTGCTATGATCTTCTACACCAGTGGGACCACAGGGAAGCCCAAGGGTGCACTGAGCACCCACCGTAACATAGCAGCTGTGGTGAGTGCTGGGTGTGCTCCAGAGGCCTCTGCTTCCTCCCCTCTCACCATCCCAGCCACCACTGAGTAGGGTCCGGAGATGCTTTGCTGAATGACCACCAAGACTGTGTAGTTGTATAGTCAGGCTATGTGATTAGGTTGGGGTTTGTAAGAGCACCCTAGGAACAGGAGCAACTCCTGTGTCGGCTCCTGCCTTGTGCACTACCTTGTATTCAGCCACCTCCGGAACTGCCTTGGCAAAACCCATCAGTTACTCACTCTTTGTCTGACTCAGCTCACTTTCTGAAAAGTGTGTGTGTGTGTATAGTGAAGTCTTTGTACAGTAGAAGCAATAAAGTAAACTGAAAGCCACACACAGAGGAAGGCAGGAAGTGAACCCGGGCTGTGGTGGGGCCCGTATCCTCACATGGACAGTCCAGGGACCACGAAGGAGCCCTGTCCACGTGGCTTCTCAGTGAGAGCTGAGGATATGCCTGGCAATCTGCCTTGTGACTCCTGTTACAGCTGAGTGGGTGACCACAGGTAGGCAGCTGTGCTAGGCTGGTCCAGGTTCAAACTTGAACTCTGCTGCAATCTGTCCTCTGCAGGGGACCATGCTGTGGGCAGCAGTACCAAAACCCCACCTCTGCCTTCCACAGTGTTTGCAGAACCTGTTCCCAGGCTTCCCAAGGTCTCTGTGGTCTCCAGTTAGGTGTCTGTGTTCCCTTCACCCCATAAGTGGGAGAACCCAGTTACTTCCCTTCTTCAGGAGCCACTGAAAGGAAGGAGCGAAGAACCATCTTTATTCTCCCTCCTCTCTGTCAGGATCCCGTGGACCACTTGTCTGCCTATGCCATGCCCACACCCTCTCATCCCTGTTCTTAGGCAGTGCTGTTTCCCCACAGGTAACTGGGCTGGTCCATACATGGGCATGGACAAAACATGACGTGATCCTTCATGTCCTCCCTCTGCACCACGTCCACGGCGTGGTCAACAAGCTGCTCTGTCCGCTCTGGGTAGGAGCCACCTGTGTGATGCTGCCGGAGTTCAGTGCTCAGCAGGTGAGTTATGATCCAGGGTTCGTAGCAACCCAGTGACTCCGGGCTGGAGGGTTAAAACAGCATACATTTATCTTCCTAGCTGCCCAGTAGAGCCAATACCAAGGTATTGGAGGGAGTTCCATGGGAAGGTTCACGGAGGTCTCTGGTCTTTCTTTTTATGGCTTCTCCAGGCACCTGCTCCTGGGCCTGAGGTGCATCTCCCCATTCAGTGCAACCAACTCTAGTAGTCACCTCTCCTTCGTGTCCCCAAATCACTGTGTGTTTAATCAGGGTCATTTTCCTGTGTCTAGACCCACAGCTTGATGCCCTCCTCAAGCTCGGGGAACAGGACATGAGAAGCAGGCTGTCCTCTGTCACATCTTCTCTGGTCCCTCTGCAGAGGAACTCCTGCTGGAGGACCCACCGGAGTCACACTGTGCTCCTACTTTTCCAGTAGACAGGAAGCGGGGACATGGTGTTGGCCCTGTGGAGGGGAGATGACAGTGAGGCCAGCATCATTGAGTGTGGCACTGTCTCCAGAGTAGCAGCTCAAGGACACTGTGTTAGAACAGGCTGGGCTCACACTGTTAGTGACTTCCACTCTGGGCACTGGAAGGAACAAGTCTTCACCTTTGTTCTGGCTCTTGGGACCTTTGCCTATCAGTGTAAGATACCAGAACCTCTGGTCAGTCTCTGCAAGGTGAAGATTGTTGGGAATTGGAGGATTGTGTGAAGAATTGACTTTTTGACCATCTGGAATTTTTAATTCACCAGCCAGACTCTGCCCTTGCCTATGATGATAACATGATACTATTCAGTCCTGTCCTGCATGCCTCATACTGATTATATTGAAATGAAAACCTAACTGGTGAGGAATTTAAATGCTTTTATATGAAATCTGATTAGAAATTTATTATGGGGTAAAATGCGCAGTTCATGTGGTGCTTTTTGGATCAGACAACAGACCTGTCTCCTACCTGTGTTGAGCACTGTCCAGATTCCCAAGGCTGCCCCACGGTGTGGCTGCAGTTGAGCTAAGGTTGCTTCTGACTGCAGTTGCTTCTGGAATGTTTCCCCTCATAGGCCAGGCACAAATGTCCCAGGGAATGTTTCAGAGTTACAGGAGTCCCTCTGAACTGGAGGCCACTGATGGGCACATTCATCACACCCAGGAAACAGCTTCCATCAGTAGGAGAGACCTGGGATGGAGACAGGAGGCAGCTGTGTTGTCTTCTAGCTGCTGAATGCTGCTTCCTGTTTCCCTCTAGGTTTGGGAAAAGTTCTTGAGTTCAGAAGCTCCACGGATTAATGTATTTATGGCAGTGCCCACGATCTACAGCAAACTGCTGGATTACTATGACAAACATTTCACACAGCCCCATGTCCAGGACTTTGTGCGTGCAGTTTGTGAAGAAAAGATCAGGTAGGTGGAAAGAGCCCATATTCCCCCGCCCATGAAGCTTGGTGGGCAGCAGGCATAACTCATTCTTAGTGTCTGCCCAGTTCTCTCCCTTTAAATGATGGCTCTGCGCACACGTGTGTGCCCTGTCCTCTGCCTGGATTCTCTCTGTCTGTCATCTGCACCCTCATGTCTGGCTACCCCTGGTCCCTCTGTCTCTCATGTCTGTCTGCTTCTCTGCCTGGGGAAGGCCGAGGACTGAACCAGCCTCTTCCCTGCACCTCTCTGACTTGGCTCTGAGACCTCCCCTCACTCTGCACCTGCTGCTGACTGTCCTCCTGTCCCCCCCACCCCCCCCCCCCCCCCCGCTTCGGGACAGGCACTTCTCACAGCCATGAGCTGAGGCCTGTGGGCTGTTCAGTGGTGTGAAGTTACCCTTCTCTCTCCTGTGAGCCGTGGATATCATTTCTTTCCCAACTTTATGTCGAAATATGATTTGCTCACTAGAAGTGATCATAATGTGGCTAACTTGATCTTCACACACAGACCAGATCCACATTTCCAGCAGGTGTGGGCTAGGGCGCTTCTCTTCTGCCAGAGGCACAAGGATGTGGTGGCACATGGGAAGGGGACTGAAGCTGGCCGACAGACTTGCAGGGACAACTTTGATTTAAAGCTCCAAGCACGAGTTAGGACAGGGCCTGACCCTGATGTGTCTGCTGCCAGCTCCAGCTCAGGCTGGTGACCAGGAAGTGATCGAGTCTTACTTTGGAAATGAAAGAGTCCTCACATGGCGTCAATTTTTAACAGACACTCACTGATGCTATATATTCCCTCCCAACCTTCTGAATCCTCACTCTTAAGGAAAGTATTAAGTCCTGAATTAGAAGAGAGGGGCGGGGGAGAGAAAGAAAGAAAGAAAGAAAGAAGGAAGGAAGGAAGGAAGGAAGGAAGGAAGGAAGGAAGGAAGGAAGGAAGGAAAGAAAGAAAGAAAGAAAGAAAGAAAACTCCAAGCACGACTTATGTGGGTACCCAGCAGCCACTGTTCCTGCCACACATCTGGGCTCAGGAAGCAGTGCCTTGTATCCCTAAGAGACTTCTGGATTATCAGAGACAAATGTGATAGCATTCCATTTTTGCTCTGCTCTTATGCTCCCTTTGCAAATCGATGCTTTGAGGAAATCAGAGCCCTGCTTCAGATGGTACTGCTGATGGCGGCCTCTCTGGGCCCCTACCCAGGCCTGTCAGCTGAAGCACTCTGGGGCACCCAGTGCTCAGGAACCAGAGCTAGGGAAGGATCAGTAGATCCCACCAAACCCAAAGAACCACAGGCACAGTTGCCATTTCTGAAACACAGACTCCTCAGCAGACGAACGAGACCGTTGAGGCTCTTGTTGGCCGTACACCTCTGGAGGAGGATGGGGCTGGTTCCTGCTTCAGTTTAGATGACACACAAAGGACCTTCCTTTCTGCAAGTGGCAGGCCATGCATGGGATTGTAGCCGAAAGCAGCTTAGGGACTTGAGCACCACCCACCATCTCTGCCGTCGTCCCCCCTCCCCGTGTCTTCCAGCTTCAGCAGCTCTGCGCACACAGCACCTGCCTCCTGCAGTGTTGTGGCCTTTCCTCCATGAGGCACCAGCCATCGCCACCATCCTGTCGTGATCACTTGTTTAGGGCTGTTGGTGAGCAGCATTGTATAATTATCTGTGGTATCACCAAAGATGAAAGACCTGCTTGAATTTACAGAAACACGCTGAGAAGAAACTTTTTTTAAAAACCCACTTTTATCATGAATATTAAGTACAGAGATGGAGAGGACCGTCCCACGCACCTGTTCCGCGCACTCATAAGGAAGTGTACGTGTGAGCTGCCCCCATCAGAGCTAAGTAAGCCCTGTGGTTGTGCTGCCTAGGCTGATGGTGTCAGGCTCAGCTGCCCTGCCTGTCCCCCTGCTGGAGAAGTGGAAGAACGCCACGGGCCACACGCTACTGGAGCGCTATGGCATGACGGAGATTGGCATGGCCCTGTCCAACCCCCTGACGGAGGCTCGCCTGCCAGGTACTGGCTGCCCCACAGCTGTCCCCTTCCATCCCAGTGCCCTACATGTGACTCCCGGTCCACCTGCACTTTGATGAGAGGGACACAGAGGACACTGTCCTCTGCAGCAGGCTACATTCCAGGCTACATGTCCTCAAGGTGACAGCCGCCCTCTCCCCTTGTCCCCTTTCTACCACGTGGTGGTAGAGCAAGGACAACAGGCTTCATTCCAGTCCTGCTGGGTCATCTGGGGAGGGGGAGGAGCCCAAGACTGAGTGATTGGCAGGTGCCCATGGAAAGGCCCAACCCTCGGGGCACAGTCTCTGGCCTGCTAATACCTTCTCCACCCTCAGGCAGTGGCTCCAGGCCTGACTTCCCATCCTGGGCTTTGCTTCTCAGGGCTGTGTGTGTGTTCATGCATCAGTTTTCATTCCCCCTCGGTGCCCAGAATGCAGATCTGCCCCACTGGGAACCCAGCAGTCAGCCTAAAACACCTAGCGCCTTTCTGGCCTGAGCTACGATAATGTCGTGAACACCGTGTACAGGTTTTCTGTGTGAGCGTGGATCCTGTGTCATGCAGTACACTTGGGCATGGGCTCACGGGTTTTCTTAAATTGCTGCCATGTGACCAGCCCTGTCAGAGTATTTCTCATGTTCATTATTTCCACCCTCATGAGTCCTGCAGCCAGGTGCTTCCATCACTGACCTTCTCAGAGGCAACCTGGCTCCTCTTCCTTTGCCTTCCTATGTGGATCAGGGTGATGCCATAGCCCGGTGTTTGAGAGGTGGTTGGGAATTGGGCAGAGGTCTCTGGCCAGGCAGGAAATGGCAGGGGCCCAGGGCTGAAGCAGGCCTGGCAATGCTGGGCAAGAGCTGGAAGTACTGGTGGCATCTGAAGCAAAATGGCCTGACTTGAGAGCAGCAAGGCCCCTGACTGCCATGGGGAGAACAGGTAGTGGGGTACCCAGGTGGCAGGGTACCCAGACAGCAGGCTCTCCTGTGGGAACTGGCTCGGTAGAGTGCAGGGTGGGCTTGTTGTGAAAAGGGATATGTGAGTAGCAAACCCTGGGTACCACGGTCAGCCTGTGCTGTCAGCTCAACTGTAGCAGACATGATGCTGGGAGGAGCAGTGGCAGCTGGGTGGTCTAGAGGACAGGAGCTGCCTCGGCTCTGGGAAGAGACTTCATGAGATGATGGAGGAGAGAGAGGACCCCACCCTGGCTTGTAGACCTTCTGGGTCTACAGTCCTGGCCACCAGGAGATGAAGCATAAAGAGACTGAAGACTACAGTTTATGTGGTCTCATCATGTAGCATCTAGAACATCTGAGACAAAGCAGACCCTGGAGACAGCAGGAAGTTTTCACTGTTGTTGGCTATTTCCCAGGTGATGAGGAGGGGGCCACAGTGTCATGGATCCTCACTGCATTTTGAAATGATTAATGATGCCACACACAGTCACCCTGATTTTTAAAGTCTTAGAACTTCAAAGTCAGAGCAGGAAGGATGCTGCTTAGCTGTCTCGCTGTGGTGGTGACTCACTCTAGAGGTGAGGCCTAGGCCCCTACACACCTGGAGCCAAGAAAGTCCTAGAGCAGCTGCTCCATCGCCGTGCCTCCTGACCCTCTGCGTGGAACCCCAGCCTGGAGGATCCTATGCCTCACCTAAAACAGGGACAGTGCAGACACCTCACTAGGAAGCTGAACCCAAGATGCAAAGAGTGTGTGTGTGTGTGTGTGTGTGTGTGTGTGTGTGTGTGTGTGTGTGTGTGTGGTCCGCTGCGTTGCCACTTGGAAAACTAGTCCTGTCACAGACTCCCATTAACTCCAGTGCTTAAAATAAAGACCCTGAAACTATAAAGTGAATTCTCAGGAGAAAGGTGTGTTTGGACATTGGCCTCATTCCTGGGTGTGGTGACCTGTCTGCTCTCCACTCTGTTCCTGCTGTTCATGTGTTGGCACCAAGGCATGTGAGCTCAGGCCCCCAAGCCAACGGCAGAATGATGCTTCAACACGGGGCATTGTCCAGAAGTGTGGGGGTTTTGAACACATCCCTACCAGCCAGGTTCTGTCTCACCCTTGCAGGAGGAAATGTAATTCCAAAAAAAAAAAGGGGCAGCCCAGTTTACAGAGAACCCCACCGCTTCCACCTCAGCCCTTTCTGGGACACCCCAGTGGCCTGCTTTAGTCAGTTCCTGCACACATCCAGCTGGGTGGCCAGCTCTCCTTGACCAGGCAGAAGTAGTGAAGAATCCACCATGGCATTGCAAGGCCCTGTGACCAGAGTGCCTCTGGTTGTGCACCAGCAGCTACTACCATAGTGTCAGTGAGATTTGGGCAGGCCTTTGCCTGGCTGTTCACATACACCATTTGCCACCCTCTCCACGTCTTTCCTGGCAGTCACAGAGCACATGATCCACCCCTGACAGTGATCCCAGTGTCCCACATACACGAGGAAGCATGTCCCAAACCCACGAGTGCAACTATCCAGTTCCACCTTCCTTCTCATTTTTTACAGGTTCTGTGGGGACCCCACTGCCAGGAGTGGCGGTACGCATCGTCTCAGAAGACCCGCAAAAGGGTTCTCCCTACATCATCCATGCAGAGGGAAATGAGAAGGAGACAAAGGTGAGGTCATCTTTTAGAGGGTTCTTCCCCGCCGTACTAGGGGGCAGCCTTGGACAGCCTTGACTGGGGTTATGGGCTAACGTGTCTGGGCCTCACCCATGAGGGTCTTCCAGTACCCTTCCAGGAGGGAGCTCAGCCTGGGTGTGCCTTGCTCCTAATTGCTGGTTCCAGCTCCTCCCCATAGCTCTGGGGGACATCCAGAGGGGTCATGCGGTTTTACTAAGGAGAAGCTTGGGATAGCACAGCAGTCATTCCCACAGACTGGTACCACCCAGAGCCCTGTGTGCTCAGGTAATGCTTCAACTCTGGGGAGGTGGTTCTCAACTTTGCACATGACTCTTAACTTAGCAAGCATGGACAAGAGGAGGATGCTCTCTTCTCTCATTGAGGATTTTAAGAGCTAAGAACTGGGAGGCTTCAGAGATGGCTCAGTGGTTAAGAGCACTGACTGCTCTTCTAGAGGACCTGGGTTCAATTCCCAGCACCCACATGGCAGCTCACAACTGTCTGTGACTCCAGTTCTAGGGGACCCAATATCCTCACATAGACATACATGCAAGCAAAACACCAATGCACATAAAATAAAGATAAATAAATCTTTTTTAAAAAAGAAAGAAGAGCTAAGAACTGATCGTAAGGAACCTCAGCCAAAGAGAAATTTAAGATTCATAGGAAATGGAATTTTGACCTGAAAGGAAATGATTGTCTCAGAGACTGGCTGGGTGTTACCTGCAGCTGGTGCTGCCACCCTGGGAAAGGCGAATGGGCGAGGAGTCTTGTGTCCCCCCTTGAGTCACTTCCTTCCCCATGCTGACGTCTTGCTGGCAGGTGCTCCAGAACTCCCTGGAGTCCATCTCTGCAACGGTAACTGTTAAGGTCTTTGTGGGCCTGCCCTTACTAACCTTAGCCTCCACCAGGGGAAAAATGGTTGCTGGTGCTCCTGAGAGCAGGCAAATGGGACCTGGTGGCTCTGAGCTTAAGTCTGAAGAGCCAGTGATGTCATGAAATGTTCTATGTCCCAGGAATACTTCTCACCCCTTCCCTGGTGGGGGTGGGGGTCAGCAGTCTCTTGCCTGCCATGGAGTGTCTCAGTGTCTTTCTCTGGACTCTTCCTTCTGTGGTCAGCCTTCTCTACAGGACCACCTTCATCCCCTGACCTGACTGGGTATCTTATCTCCCCTGACCACAGGCCTCCTCAAGCTGGCCCAAGAGTCTCCCCTTTCCTGGCCCTGCCTCTGCCGCCCTAGCTGTTGAAATGTCTGTAATCACCAAACTTTACCTGGCTCTTGAGCCTCTGCCCTGCCTATCCCACCCTCAGCTCAGATAACAATGCACATTCAGGCCACCTGCCTCCATCCGGCTCGACCAGTCCCAGGCCTCTGTGCATTGATGGATTCTGCCAGGGAGGGTAGATGGAAGGCTAACAGCTACGTCACAATGATTTCTCACTCACGTGTCCTTCAAGAGTGGGCCTCAGGTACACCTGCTCTTCAGAAAATGGCAGAATCATTGTGAGGACAGGGTGGGTCGGGCCAGGAAGGACGGCTGTCTGAGGGTGAGATGTAGCTGCTTAGCACCTACACAGCAAGCTGCTGCTCACCTGAACCACTGTGGCCCACATTTCTTCAGCTGATACTGTCTGCAGAGAGCTCTTTCCTGAGACACACTTAAAACCGAAAGGATCGGCAGCCAGCCTGGGACAGCTATACTCAGGGCTCCAGGAATGGGGGTGGCTTGGATAGACTCTGAGAGGTAAGAGGGGTGCACGCCAGTGTAGGGTTATCATGGGGCTAAGATTTATAGCAGCTGCTCTGGAGCCCCAGAGTAAGCGTGGACCTTCATTCCGTAGAGATCACCAACCAGACTCCCTGGATTGAGAGTCTGAGATGCCCTGAGACTCCACCAGATGGCAGGCCAAGTGGAAGCTGCCTGGGCCAAGAAGAGCCTGCTCTCCCTCCAGCAGTGTCATGCAAAGGGCACTGGCTCACTCTGGCACTCAGTGTTTCACCCCAGCTGGACAGAGGGCCCTGCATCACCCAGCTGCACTCCGGTGCCTGGAGCTGCCCTCGTGTAAGGGCAGTGAGAACCCACTCGGGGCACCATTGGCAACTGTATGTAACCTGTTATGATGCCGTGTGTGGCCTCTCCCTCACTGTAGATCCAGTCTGCTTTTGGCTGTCACAAAAAGAGTTCTCAAGACTTGAGAACCAAGTTTGGCAGGTGGCCGCCAGGCTCTTGTGCCTGAAGTGAGGAGGGGCAAAGCCACTCACCTGTGGTACCTGTCAGTGATTGGAAAGCGCCCACAAAGAGAAGTGTCAGGTGGTGACAGGAGGATGCCCGTGTTGAGATCTCACCTCCACACCTAGGCCTAGATTGTATGGGCTCTTCCACGGCCACAGCCCCCCAGGGGGCGTCTGCTTGGCCCCAGTACTGTCAATTCTGAGTCTGTTATCACCTTGCTGATGGCTAACTGCCTTCGACATCATAGTCCATCGTCGGGGAAACTGGGTTTCTAGCTAGAGATGGTGACTATGGCATGAGAGAGAGAGTGTGTGTCTCTGTCCGTGCACGTGTGTGTACATACGTACAGTGCACAGACACGCTCAGTATTTTGAGCTGAGTTCATAGACACTTTGTTTGCCCATACTTGGAAGTCCTAAGCCATTTATCTGAGAGGCTTCCAGAACATGACTTTCAATGTTGGGATTTTCTCCCCCCCACTTGCAGTCAGTGATTAGTGCCCACTGTGCCCACTGTCCATGTGTGTGGCACGGGGGACATGCATCTGGGGCTGCTGCTGGTAGCCTGAGAATGCCAGCCTCACAGGTAGAACTTCCTGTGGGCACTGCCTTCCAGAAGGAACTTTCTACCTTTGTTCAGGGCTCCAGCAGGCATCTGCCGGCATAGACCTCTGTGCTCAACCTCCAGGGGGTGTGGCCTCAGCCAGGCGCTGCCTTTACAGAGTACTGATGTCCCTGCCCCTCTGGCCCGGGATAGCTTCTGCTCTGATGGTGCATTCCATCTCACTGAACCAGCTGTTGGCTGCTGTGATAATAGACAATGCCCTGTTGGCATGATCCCCTCATGAGCATGCTGTTTAAGTCTGAGCAGTCTGAAGATGGGATGCTGTTCCTTTGAGTATGTGCCAACATGTGGCATTTTGACAGAGTCAGATTGTCTGACCTTAAAGTTTATGCCTTTGGACTTGGGTGGACTCGGTGGTAGAGTGCTTGTCTGATATGCATAGACCCTCAGTTCCAACGAGTCGTCACATAAACAGCCAAAGCCTAGGACTTACCATGTGCTCACCTCGAAGTCTCTTCATACCCCTGCCATGGTTAGGGAAGATTACCTGATCAGATCCCGTGGTCAGGGAAGAAATAAACAAACCCCCTTATCTTGTCCTAGTCTATCTCAGAGACAGGACAGACATGTTTTCTATGGTCAGTGATGCCATGTTGTTACTTTGAAGGGGCCATCCCTGTCGGCCTGCTGAAGCTCCTGAGAGCCACATCAGCTGGCACCCTCTCTGGGCACTGGAGCCTGACAGGAACACTAGGATGGTCACTCATGACCCCTTGCTGTGGATTCCCTGGCCTTTCTAAACGCAAGGATCCTTGAGGATGCAGGCCCCTAAAACAGCAGCTGCCTTAGATCCTCAAGAGCATATCCAGGTATCAGCCTGACACCATTTATAATCTCAGGAGGACTCTGGGAGGAGGGGAGGGGAGGAGTGGCGGTGTCCCTGGATCTAGGCGGCGGTGTCAAAGCCTAACAGCTCGGGGCTGTGAGTTGAGGCTTTCTTCTCTAGGCAGTGGCCCTGTGCACAATCCCATCTGAAGTGAGAAGAATGGGCTTCTGGATCCTTCAGAAGGAAACCAGTAGAAGACAAACAGTCACTAGATGACAGGGGCTCCCAAGCCTGGTTCTCGTGCCAGAGACCTCTGCTTCCTCACCTCTCTTGGAGCCTAGTTAGCCCCATAGCCCACAGCCCTCGGCACCATGCATCATAGCCAGTGTCCCACGTATCTGCCTCCCGATAGCCCGGCTTCCTGAGTCCTGCAGCTCGGACAGGCAGTGAGACTCTGGAGGAACACTGCCTGTCCTTCCCCCCTGTGCACACGGCTCCTTCTGAAGTTATTCCACCTTCACAGGCCCCTCCAAGTGGAGGCTCATGGGGCTCCCCGAGCCTGACCCCTCACTGTTGAAGAGGTGAATGCTCCTCCGTGCGCTGAGCCTGCTTTGTTGGCTCTGATGCATATTTCATGTGCCTCGGCTCCCCAGCTGGCTCCTGCTGCAAGCCCTGTGAGTGCATCAGGCTTTGTCTCTTTATTTATTTATTTTTTATTTTCTCAAATTGCTCGCTTACATGAGAGCCAAACACCAACCAGCGACAATAGGGGTCTATCAACAGATAAATGGCTGCACAGCTGTGGATAATGCCACCCTGTAAGCAGGGCCTTTACAGAGAACTGCTTCTCTTGCTGAGGATGCAGCAGAGATAAGGGTGGGCTGGGGGCAGCAAACTTGCTTCTCTAAAAAAATTAATTAGCTCATCACTTCTCCACACGCAAGCCGTCACTCTGGTCAGCAGACTGCTCCACCGTGGCCTTCTCTCGCTGTGGCCCTCCCCACTTCCTTCCCTACCTCCTTATCTTAATACTGCCTGGGCCTTGATTTTAAAGAACTTATTTGAGGTGTGATTCGCGTACAGTTCACCCTGTGGGTGTCCTGACCAGGGGTCTGTAGTGTTTTCACAGGGTTGTGTACCTTTCCCTTGTCACTCTCCTCCTGGGCCCCAAGCTACTGCTCACCTATTCTTTTCTCTGTGTCTTTCCTATGTTTAAATAATTTCAGTGGGTACAGAAAACACATTTGTTGACATTCAGCATCGCTTGATGACAAATTCTGAGCAAATTAGATAGAAAAAGGACGCTCCTCAACCAAAAGTCCACATCTGACAAACTGCAGCCGCATCCCCCGAGTGGGCAGGAGCTAAGGCCTTCCCTTTCCGGTCTAAGATAAGTGTTACTGGCTTTTGTTACTCGTCAGCACAGTTCTAGAAGATTTGGCTCAAGTATCAGATACAAAAAGAAAAGCTACCACACCTGGAAAGGGGAAAATAAAATTATCCTGTTTACAGGTGACATGAAATTATACAACCCCAATCCCAAAACACTATCAGATCTAAACAAAGTCAAAAGTTGCAGGATGTACAATCAACATTTCCATACACTAATAGTGATCCATCTAGAAAGAAAAGTCAAGAAAATAATCCCAATATAATACCATTTAAAAAGTTATAAATTAGTGCCACTAAGATGGTTCAGCAGAAGCAGGCACTTGCTGCCGAACCAGATGACCTGAGCTTGATCCCCAGGAATCATGGCAGGAGGAGAGAATTGACCCCTACAAGGCATACTTTGGCTTCCCCGTGTGTAGCCATTCACCCAATTAAATAAACTACTTGGGAATAAACTTAACTAGGGAGGTAAAGGATCTCTACACCAGAAACTGTAAGACACTGATAAGTTGAGAAAAGCAGGGCTGGAGAAATAAGTGGCTCAGCTCTTAAGAACATGGCTGCTCTTGCAGAGGACCGACCTGAGTTTGGTTCCCAGCACCCACATGGCAGCTCACAACCATCTGTAACTCTAGTTCCAGGGGATCCAACATCCTCTTTTGTCCTCTGAGGACACTCTAAACATGTGGTACACATATATGCAGATAGACAAACTCGTACACATAAAAATAAATCGTTAAGCCCATACTTAGATGGATACTGAAAATGACTTATACAATTAATGCAACCCTTATCAAAATACCAATGATGTCTTCACAGAAACATAAATTATTCTAATATTTGCATAGAACTACAAATGATCCCAAATAGCCAAAGAATCTTTAGCAAAAAGAACAGAGCTGTGGGTTTCAAACTACCTGCTTTCAGAATGTACCACAGGACTACTATACTATAACCAAAGGAACACCGCACTGCCACGAAGAGACACATGTAGACCAGTGCAACAGAACAGACGAGAAATCAATGTAGCTGTCTGTTTCTAATTTTTTAAAAGTTCCAAGAAGACATTTTGGGAAGAAGATTGTGTCATCAGTAAATGCTGGAAAAACCAGATGCCCACATGCAGAAAAACAAAATCAGAGCAGGGGTGGGGCCACACACCTGTTGTCACAGCACTTGTGAAGCCAGCCTGGGCCTACATAGTGAGTTTAGGGCCATCTGTATTGCAGATAATCTATAGATGCTGATAAAGGAAGTATTTATTTAGAAGTTATTTTGGAGAGAACAACTCACTGAACAGAATAGACAGAATCATCCAGAGTCCTGGAAGGCTGATGTCCTGTTCCACGCTGCTCCTGCCTCCTGAGCCAGTCCGCACCATCCAAGCCCACGAGGGAGAAGAGGGCCAGGTGTATGTGCCCTCATCTTAAGCTAACCCCGAGACCACGCCCTAGGGGCTGGTACTTGAAGATCATAGGTGGAACAGGTACCCACTCCAAGTCCGGGTCACTTATTGGGGTGCTAACTCAAAAACAAGCAAAGATCCAGTGAAACCTGACTGTAGGAAAGAACCAGGTCTAAGTCACAGGTTCTTTTTTTTTTTTTTTTTTTAAGTCACAGGTTCTTAAATGCAGCATCGGAAACTGTGAAATTTCTAGAGGATGGGATGCTCGGTAACAGTGGTTTAGGCAGAGATGATTGGATACGACTTCAGAAACAACAGGCGAAAGCCAGAGTCAGTTGCTGGGTCAAGTTAACTAAGAAAGCTTCTGCCAGGGAGATGATGGTGAAGAGATGGTGGACAGAGTGGGAGGGAATATGTGGGAACCGTGCATATGATAAGACCAAACATTCGGGGGTGTGCTCAGAGCAAGGTGCCTGAAGAATGAATGGCTCCTCCGTTTATTACACACCCAATAGAAATCTGGTCATTGTGTGAGGAGGGTTACAGAATGCATTGCCTTCCTCTGAGCACATTAATGTCCTACACATTGAAGAAAAAAAAAAGAACAGACATCTGAAATCTAGAAGAAACTGCTCACTGGCAAGGAAATAAGTAACCCTGTTGAAAGAGGCGAAAGACCCGAATAGACACTAATTACAAATTGACATCCATGTGGTCAACAAGTATGTGAAAATACTAATATCACCAATTGTCAAGGGAATACAAATGAACGCCTAAGTAAACGCCATCTTCTATGTTAGAATGGCAGCTAGCAAAAGACAAAACACAGCTGGTGAGGATGTGCAGGGACCCATGCTCACTGTGGGATCGTAAGTTACTACATTCTTAGTCATTATGGAAAGTTTTTAAACAAGGACTAGACCCAACAACCTATGTTTGTATGCCAGGGAGGCGATGTGTTCGCTACAGCACTGTCCGCAATAGCCAGTGAATAGCACCAGCCTCGGTGATAGCTCAATAAAGAGAATGTGGCATATATGCACAGTGGGATACTGAGGACCATTCAGCCTTTGAAAGGGGGCACACTGGGCGTGCCAGTGAATGCCTATATGTAGAATCATGAATTCCAAGTCTGTCTGGGGTACATGATGAGACCTGATCTCAAGAAAGGGGGAAGTGCTGTCATTTGGGAAAACGTGGGTGGTACTAGTGGACATCCTTAAGCCAGATAAGCCAGGCACGGAAGGCTAACCCCCATGACTTCACTTGTGGAAACACAAAAGCAGATGTAGATGGATAGAAGAGCATGGTGGTAAAGGCGGGGAAGGATGGAAGATACAGGGGAAAGTTCCAGAACTGAACACTCGTGAAGCTGTCATCGTCCCATAAGGTCAGAGAAGGAAGAGGGTATCATGAAGATACCCCAGGTGACATTTAGGAATGGGATGTCCTGTATGGGTCCCTGCCTCCTTGTCATTTGCTCTACTTCTGGGATTCCAGCATCTTCCAATGTGGCTCAGCCACAGATGGACCACAACAGTCCTGAGTGTACATGTATGTAGGAGTCAGGTTGGGCTGTGCCACATTTGCAGCTGACAGGAAAGAAGGGGCCAATGCTGTTCCCAGCCTCTGGCCAGCAGCACAGTCTGGAAATGGGCTGGAAATCCAACTACTTCCCCATGAGTGAAGTATTTGTTTCTCCTGGTGGCTAAACATGGTCCCGTTTGTGACACCACAGCAAGGTTGTACCCTGAGACTAGACGGTAGCCCATATCCTCACAAGCACAGTTAGGATTGAGGGCATCTGTCTCTATGGCCTTGGACATGGTGAACCTGTTTGAGGTGTCTGAGGAGAGGATTGAGCTCAGTCTTGGGGAGCTAGTGTCCTAAGGACCCTGACTCTGTTGTGTCTCTGGGTGCCGATGCAGTGATGAGAGCTAGCTGGTTTGACACCCAGAGAACGATAGCATGTATCCTCAGGAGCCCAGAGCATCCATGTCCAAAATCCAAGTTACCATGGCAGATGAGCCACAGCGAGATTTCAGAAATGCAGTATGTTGAGAGTTGGGGGGCAGACATGTATCTCGGGGTTAATAAGCTGGTATGCTTCCTCTGGGAATACATGTCTATTGCTTCTTATTATATGGAAGCTGAAATTAAGATTCAAGGTGACGTCCTGGTTAAAGGTTCCCGTCCCTGCAGCCTGCCCACCACACGAGCCAGGCACTGGTCTGGTATCACCTGACTGTGGAGGGAACATGACTTCGTGAGGTTGGCGTTCTCACTTATTAGATCTTAAAGTCACACACAGTAGGGTTACAGTGATTGGTTTCCTAGCCACAGGAGTGAAGGGACTCCAGTGTAGAGCAATGCCTTCTCTTACTGAGTTAGCAGAGTGTGTATTGTTTTGTTCCAGTCACACAGAAACCACAGGTGATATTTGCTGTCAAGATCGGCTGAACCATGGTGACTGAGAGAGCCGCTGCTTTAGAACTCAGCAGGGTCCCCAGGGAAGTGCCTGGAGGGGAAGGTGAGGTAAGATAGCTGCCCACTGAAGAGGTATCAAGGATGGCTCCTGGTGCCACAGCACAGCAGATGAAGAGTCTGATGGCATTATTGGATGTATGGATCTGCAGATGGAGTGAGGACAGCTGGGTGAATAGGAGACCTGGAATGGCAGGCTATGGGGTTAATACATCAATAGCAGCAGCACCCCGAGCCTCTACCGACGAGGGAGGTTCCTTCCACCACCCAGCCCAGCTCTCCGTTCAAGTCATTTCCTCCTAGATATCGCATGTCAAACACTGACCAACACAAGTGGTTTCCAGACTTGGATTGTGATGAATAGTTTTGATGAATGTTAATTTGTTTGTTTGTTTGTTTTTGTTGTTTTTTTTGTTTTGTTTTTTGAGATAGGGTTTCTCTGTAGCTTTGGAGCCTGTCCTGGACTAGCTCTGTAGACCAGGCTGGCCTCGAACTTACAGAGATCCACCTGCCTCTGCCTCCCGAATGCTGGGATTACAGGCGTGCGCCATCACCACCCGGCAAAACAAGGCCCTTAAATTTTTACTTTATTTTATTTTATTTCTATTTTTCTTTTTTCTTTTTTTTTTTTTCCGGAGCTGAGGATCGAACCTAGGCAAGCACTCTACCACTGAGCTAAATCCCCAACCTGAATGTTAATTTTGAGGTTAACGTTTGGGGGCTACCTGAACCGTTCCTGCAGAGGGCCTGTACTGCTTCCCCTTCCTACTAACACGGGAGATCCTGTCTGTCCTGCCAGCCCTCCCAGCCTTTGCTCTTGTCTGGGCTTTGCCCCTGACCACTACCTGGATGCTGGCAGCTTCTAGCACTAGTGTGATAGTCTGCTGTCCAGCGCATGCTTCGCCCCCGGGGCTAAGGTGCCGTCCGCCCTCAGGCACCCACTTACCTGCAGCGTTCTCTAGCGGCAGCACTGTGCTTCTGGTCATGTTAGAGCGTCGTTTTCCTGATGTTGGGGTGTGTTGTTGTTGCCTTTTACCTGGTTTTGTCACCAGCATTTGAAACCCAGACCTGGGGAAAGAACTTGGCGTGGGCACGCCTGTGGTCTTGGCTAGTAGACATTCAGCCTGTCCTCATCATTGCAGAAACAGAGCAGGGTTTAAGAGTTCTGTCTGGGTTACGTGATTTGCCGGTTCTCCCATTCTGTGGTTTGTCTTTTAATTCTCCTGTGTTGTATGGATCCAAGTTTTAAATTCTGATCAAGCCTGCTTTGTTTTGTTTTTTTTTTTTCTTCCATGGCTTAAGCTTCCAGGTGTGGTGTCTGAGCTAAAAGAGTCTTCCTTAGGTTTTCTGTGGAAAGCCTGGTTCAGGGTTAAGTCTATGTGGTATCTGAGGTGAGTTCCTGCCTAGTATATGAAGAAGTAATTTTTATCTACGGTTATCCAGCTGGTCAACTGTAATCTACTGAGAAGACCACTTTCCTCATTAATTTGCCTTTGCACCCTTGATGGACGTCAGTTGCACACACTTGGGTGAATGTGTGGACTGTGCCCGCACCATGCCATCTTCATTCCTTTGGCGTGATAGTGTGGCTTAACATTGGAGTGTGGTTCCAGCAGCTTAACCCCTGCTTTCAAAGTTACTTGAACTACAGATGTCATTTTTCGAATTGAAGTTTTGCGGTGCTGGGGGTCAAATCCAGGACCTGTACCTACTCGGCAAGTGCTCCACCTGAGCTATTCCTCCCGACAGCCTCGCACATACCAGCGTTTTAATTGCATGTAGGGGTGCACACATGCATGGCATGCATGTGGAGATCAGAAGAAAACCTCAGGTGTCGGTCCTCATCCCCCGTCTTGCAGGCTCTTCTTGTTCACTACCATTCACACCAAGACAACCGCCTGGAGCCTGCAGAGGCCTCCTGTTCCTCCTCTCGTCTTGCTGCATGTGTGGATTACAGACACACATGACCACCTCTGGCTTTTACGTGGGTTCTAGAGATCCAGACTCCAACCCTCACATTTGCATGGCAAGGGCTTCTCCGCTGAGCCATCTTCCCAGGCCCTCAGTCTTCGAACTAGCTTGTCTGTACCCACGAAGTCATTTTGGGTTCTTAATTGGAATCATATTGCACCTATGAATCATGAGGGAGAATTAACGGTTCCCAAGTCCCAGTCCATAAGCATGGTATTTTTCTGGTTGCGTGGCTCTGACCTGTCTTGTGTGGGCATTCTCAGCAAAGGGCTGCTGTACGTGATTTGTCTGACGTGCTCAAATGGTTCTTACCTTCCCTCTTCCTTGTCTTATCTTCTGTTCCACGAAACACAGGGCTGCAAGTGCTGGTCTCTAGCTGTTCATTGCTAGTCTGTAGAAATACAACTAACTGAGGGTGGGCATGCTCACATCCTTTAATAACCTGGCTTGGTCCACCCGCTAGTTCAAGGAGGTTGTTTGATTGATTTTGTAATATGTTGGGGATTTTCACATAGGCTATCATGTCTTTTTCAAATAGGAGCCTTTTATTTCCAAAATTTTATTCATTTCTTTTTCTTGCCCTATTTCCCTAATTTGGATTTGTAATACTGGGTCTCATAGAAGCAGGGAGAGTGGGCGTCCTGGGGGTGTGTGTGTGTGTGTGTGTGTGTGTGTGTGTGTACCTTTGTGCCCATGTATGTGACACAGCATACATGTAGAGGTCAGAGGCAACTTGTGAGAGTTGGTTATCTTCTATAATGTGGGTTCCAGGGATCAAACTCAACTCCTCAGGCTTGGCAGCAGGCTCCTTCACCCACCAATTTGCAGCCAGTCTGGACACTTGAGTTCTAGGCCAGCCTGTACTACAGAACAAGACCCTGTCTGAAGCAATAAAAAAGCAGAAGGACCATACTCTAATGACAATGAGAAGTAGATTAGTGGGCACATTAGGCAGCCGCCTCATTTACCGCCAGCTCCAAGCATGCCATCCTTGGTGTAACTATGAGCTGATCTGACATGGCCAGGTTACGCAGCATGACCACAGACAGAGGCGCCATGGTAAAGACACATAGGGTTCATGACAGTGCCAGAGTGGCCGCACGGTCTATCTACTTAACATCTAGAGATTCCCTTGGTTGATTACTCCGAGCAAAAGCGGTTGCTGCCCAGAGGCTGTACTGGGTAGTGCTGACAATGTTTCACAACTTCTGAGAAGTGCACAGAAATGGGATTCGGGAACAGTTTTTAAGAGTGGTCAGACCACTAACCTCCACTTCAGACCCCGGGCCAAGGACAGGAGAAGCCCTTGGCTCGGGCCTGATTGAGGTTCACCCACTGACGGCTGTGATTTTCCAAGATTTTCAACTGTCTAATTTCAAAAAACATTTGGTCTCTGATGTAGGTGGAAGCCACTTGCCTGCTCTGACCTGCATGTCTCTCCTACCTTCTGCAGGTGACCCCGGGGTTCGAGGAAAAGGAAGGAGAGCTGCTAGTTAGGGGACCCTCTGTGTTTCGAGAATACTGGGATAAGCCAGAAGAAACTAAAAATGCTTTCACTTCGGACGGCTGGTTCAGAACAGGTAGGACCAAGCTCTGAAGTGGCCGAGGGAACTCTGGTTGAGAGAGGTCTGGTCGATGTGGATGTTTCTTAGTCTGTGTGTTCTAGAACCTCCCACTGAAGGCAGAGGCTGTTTGGAGACTGCCGTTTTGACACCTTTTTGGGTGTCCCAGCCTCCTACAGGCTACTAGAAAGAGGGTCTAAAGGCTCACTGCCCTTAAAAGGAGTCTGGAGCCCTTGTCCCAAGACATATAGCTCTTACACTATCCCTCTGCCAGCTGGCCACATTGCCACAGCCTTGTTGATGCCACATGATCCTGGGCCTACTGCCCTTGAGGTCAGGATCTCCTCTCCCTCTGGGGTGCACTACCGCTCCTGTCCACCCACACAGCCACATTCTTGCACTGAAAATCTCCCTCCCCACATTAGGGTCAGAAGCAGGTTCACGTACCATGACCTGTTTTGGTTTGGTTATTAATTTGCATAGTCCAGTTTGGTCTCCTCTGTGTGGCTCATGGGTGAGTACAGTGGACCCAAGCAGGCTGGAAGACACACAGCATATACTGTAGCTTCCCCACCTGTGTGTCCGTTTTCCTGAGACCCCTCCTCATCGTGTGGGAATCCCATGTTCTGAGACAGTATGGCTGTACAGCTGTGTCTGTCTGCTGGCCTGTTTTTTAACCTAGAAGTTCATCAACATTACATGAATTACTGCCCTCAGGGTGTCAGGGTTCTGGTAGTTTTTCCTTTTTGCCCTTCTGTATCTCTAACATTTTTGTGTATGTGGTTACTTTTCTAGTTCTTAAGGTAATACTTTCCAAAGGGAAAGGCCTGTTTCCCATGTGAGATCCCGGCCGTTGTGACAGGTAGTTTCACCCATGCTCTTTTGGGAAGCAAAGCCTTGTGGGGACCATGTGCCCTGAGTGGGTCCTGTGGCTCATCTGAGAGAGGGAGGTCCGAGGTAAGGAAGCAATCTATAAGTTTGCCAAATGTGACCCTCAGTCTGGTGGGCCTGGAAACATGTGTTATCCCCGCTACCTTAGGCCAGTATACTCTAGATAAGTGGAGGGATCTATCTAACACCTTCAGGGAGTGCCCAAGGTAGAGACCCACAAGCTCCTGAGCCTGCCCGCCACTATTCCAGGGAGTCACCAGCTCAGGGTAGGGGAACCTGATGTGATTATAGGGGTAGATCAGTGATGGAAAGTGGTACACATATAATACACAGCTCCCCGGTGCTCCTCTGTAAACACCCTGGTAAATGCCAGCTATCTGGAGGAAACAAACCTCCCGCTATTGTCCCTCAATGCAGTGTGTAGGGAACCCTGCTTTTGAGTGAATCCTGCTTTTAGCAGCCCTCTCCAGCAGCCTTCTGAATAATCCCTGTGGGAATCCCAACTTGCTTTGTGGTCACCTTCTTGTGTTTAGGTTTGGATTAAAAAAAAAAAAAAAAAAAAAAGCTGTGTTCTTCCCTTTAAAAACATAGGGAGCAAGCCCTATAGGATTTACTGATGCCAGGACTCCTGGAGCCCTGGGGTGCAGCAGGAGCCACGTGGGCAGTGAGCACTCCGGGTGGGCCTTTCTGCTGAAAAGGAATAGCATGCATTAATTATTGTAAAGAGATGTCTTCAGGAGAAAACGATTTTGAAATTCAGTTTAATTTCATTGTAACGTGCTGCAAACAGGAAGGGAGTGTGTGTGTTTAATTGGCTCTCGGGGGTAAGGCCGGGAGCTGGCAAGCCTTTGTCACAGGCCATTAGCGATACAGACTGCATAATGAGAGCGCGCAATCAGCTCGCAGCTGCTGCTCCTACGGGAGAGCATGATATTAAGTAGAAATCAGGATAAATTAAACTTAACCCTTTCCCTAGCTGTCCCTCCTGCCACTCGGATTGTGGCATAAGCTGGAGAGAAAACTGTCCCAGGCTTTTGGGAAGGGCCTCATCCCCAGCTCTCCCAGGTCGTCCTCGGGGGTTCAGATGAGAGGAGGGGCCACCCACCTAATCCCTAGTGCTCTCTCTCACCTTCACCACCCTGCTTCTGCAATTATTCTTGCCCCAGAGGATGTGCAGAGAAACTCACAAGGTTGGTGGCTACTCAGGAAGGAGCAGAGGCCTCCCTCCCTGCCAGAATTAGTCCTCTTAACTCTGAGACTTCCAACAAAACTGTTTGGAATGTATGGCCTACCTATGGCCTGCGATTCTGGAGCTGGGCCCAGGCAGGCAGTAACAGGTGAGCCTGGAGTGCAGAGCTAGACTGTTTGTTTGTGGTAGGTAACAGGAGGAAACCGCAACTCTTCTGGGGTTGGTTAAGGATCACCAAGGCTAAAGAGCAGGATCAGAGCCCTACAGGATCTTAGGAGCTATGAATCAATGCCATCAGCGTGCACATTAACATGTATGGTTACTAATAAGCCCTCAAGGCAGAGCCTTAGAGAACTGTCCTCTGATCTGAGGAAAGTCACCAGGGACTTCCAAGCTACAGGGAGAAAGTGAGCTAAATGCATTTGCTCTTCCAAAAAGGGCCTTCCCACCTTCAGATTTTGTACCCTGCTTCATGTGTGTCTAGCTGTTGGGGCTCTACTGTTGTCTGTTTTGTGTGGCTAGCTTTGGGGGTTTTGCCCTTCCATGATGATCAACACTAGACCATCGTGTACTTTTGGAGGGCTGGGCTGCAAAATGTCTCGAACACATGGCTTTAGACAGTTTTCAGATGTAACCTGTTGACCTTTACCCATGCCCTCCATAGGAATGGTGGTACTGTGTGTCAGGGTCTGTGAACCCCTGAATCCTCTATGCAGTTGACAGAGGCTGGTTGTTGGCCTGCAGGATTGGAATCAGCCAAGACCTGGGCTGGGAGCCAACCTTGCCTCCCTGCACCATAGTAACTGTACATGGTGGGCAGTCTGTGCTAGTGTGCCCATCAAGAGAACAAGGCATCAGCAGGGAGATCATGAGTTAACAGAGCCCCAGAGGCACTGGGTGTCTTGGGGGTTGGAATCCTCCAGACAGGCTGTGCTACCCCTAACATGGACTTCCATGGGGACTTAGGACATGCAGAAGCCAGAGCTTAACCTGGAAGAGGCCACCCCCTGATGATGACACTGTCCACTACTCACCACATACCTGATGTGGGCCAGGATAGCCAGGCAAGGAAGTGGCACTGCCCCATCTGTACTGCCATCTGGGCAGAAGGCTCCATTTTCTCCTCTGCTCTCAGTGTATGCCAAGTTCTCTATGAGATTCTGTACGTGTTTGTTTGGTCAAGGTTAGTACCATGTGCTGCTGTGAAGTCTCCTTAGCCCTCCTTAGGCTTCTCCAGTGCGACTTCTAAAGGTTAGCATTGATGTGTTGGAGAGCTTTAGGTTTTTTAATCAATTGCTGATTGATCAAGCCCTAATAGTCTTCCCATAGACTCTTAGCATCACAGTCAGTGGAGGAGGCGTGTATAGGTCTTCATCTCTGACCGTTGAGCTTCTTACTCTTGCCTTGCTGTGTGACTGTCACCTGGGAGGATGAGAAAACAGCAGTACCTTCCTGGCTAGTAGAAACAAGAAAAAGGAGGTCACCTGGCACCCTTTGAGCTTTGTTCCCAATGGCATGGCAAGTCCCTGGCCTCAGGGGCAGTGTGTGGACCAAACAGACCGGGGACCACAGGAAGGTGGCCTCATCGACCTGGAGCCAGAATGGTATGAGTACTAACAGAATCTGTCCCTGGTTTGTTCCTACTTAATGGGCTGTGAACTCTAGGCAGGAGTTTGCAAGCTAGCATCTGAGTTATGTGCCTACCCATGGCTTAGACTCTCCCAGCCCGTACAGCCCAGAAGACTCAAGACTCCAGGATAATGTTAATGTGAAAACAAAAAACCACTGCTGCTTCCATCCTCTCCCCCAGGCCTTGCTGGTGGATTCTGGGATGCCAACCCCCATTCCCAGATGATGAGCTTTATTGCCACTTGGTAACTCATACTCTGCCATCCTCTGCTGGACTCTACTCCCAAAATGGTGCCCACAACCCGTTTAGTCCACATGCAGTATTTGCTCAGTTAGCTCAGGCTGGTGGATGCTACCTGCTTGTGCTGGAGAGGCCAGGATCCGTAGGTCTCAGGTCCCTACAGTTCTTTCTTGAGGCCGTGCTCTTTTGCCCAAGGTATGTAGAGGTCTATGATCAGTATATACTTGTGTGTTCTTTCTTTGCCATGTGGTGCTCCTGCTGTACAGTTCTTGATCACATGGTGCCTGTCTGCCTTCTGGCATTCAACTTCTTAAATATAATTTCTTCTGCTTGTTCCCTAGTTTAGGATTTATGCCTTTAAAATCAAATCAACTATTGTTGATTTTGCCTGAGGGTTTCCTAGCTGTGTCTGGTCTGCCACAGTCCCAGGCAGGTTTTGGTGAGGTTTAGGATCCTGGGAAGTTATTACATCTGTTCTGCTTTTATTCCTTGCTCTTTCTAATACCTCCCTAGGTTCTGCCCCCAGGCTCAGGTCTCAGAGGCTTTCTGCTTTGGTGCCAGTGACAGCTGGCTCCCCTCTGCCAAGGTCATGATGCCTCCTCTTCCCTGCCTCAGCCACCTCCTCTATCAGACAGGAGAGGCCCAGGTGGGATTGAAGCTGCTGGGAGACAGAACTGGCAGATGTGACAGAGCAGCCACAGGATAGGTGGTCCTGGGTCCCCAAAGCTTTGAGGACCAGAAGCCCAAGTGTAGGATGCCGCTCTGCAGCTGCCTGTGGATGCCTGGCATCATGCCAGACTAGCAGCCCTCGGTCCTCAGCAGAGTGGAGGCCGTGCTATTGTTTGTAGGGTCCCTAGCCAGGAGAGTGAACTGACCACAGGAAGTGCTTCCCTGGCAAGGCCCCTCAGGGAAGGCACTGCCTCCTATTCCATCCTTGCATCCAGAAACCGAAATCCGACTATCACAGATTTATTTTCAATTACAGTTTAAGGCAGAGACATGAACTAGCACTGGGTTTGAAAGCAGTGCATAAATCCATGTAATAAGATTTTATTGATCGCATGCTGTTTCTGTCGGAACAAAATTCCCTCGATGCACACGTCAGGTCAGACCAAGGAGGCACATTGGCAGGAGGCTAAATCCAGATCAATGCATTCTGACAAATATGTTGTTATAAAAAGTAAAAGTTACTTAACTTGTTTGATGTGCTCTTCAAAATGAAGACTGTCTTTAACTCTCGGCCCAGCAGCCTGGTGTCTCGGGTGCTTGGAGCTTCTTCCTTGCCTGCTTGCCCTAGCTTCCCTGTCTTTAATTAATAATTTAATTAATAATTATTTAATTTGGCCCTTGGTAATGGGGTTGTGCTGAACAGGCCAGGATAAGCTGGAGGGGCCAAAATGGCTCCACACTGAGAAGTCTAAGGTCAGAAATTACCACACTGAGAAGTCAGTCTAAGGTCAAAAATTAGGTGAATTTCTAAGGGATTAGCTCAGGACAGAAAATAGCAGGAGGCTGCTTGAGTCTGTGACATCCAGGAGATTTCCTATGAATGTCCTAGCCAGAGATAGGGCAAAAGTGGGGAGGGGGGGTGGAGGGCAGAGGCACAGTAGTGCCAGGAGGAACTTAGCACCGTGAGCAGCTTAAGGATGGCTGTGTTGGAGATCCCAGCTGGCAGTCTCCTGGCAGGACCTCAGGTCCCTGGGAGGTACCCGAGCTTTCTTCTGAGATAACAGGAAGCCTTCTGCCCAAGGGCACAAACAGGGTAAGGATTTCTGTTGTAAGATGCAGAATGACCAGGATGAGCCAGGCTCACAGCCTCCTGATATCCTGGTATAGACAGCTCAGCCACTGAGGCAGCCTGACCAAGTTAGGTTGCAGTAATGGAAGATGGACCTTAACCCCATGTCAATCTAATCCGCTTGGCCTCCCTCTGTCATGCTAACACTAAGTACAGCTTTCTAATGATGACAACCTCCCAGAAATCTAGTGGCCTGAAAAGAGTATGGCCCCCTACATCTCTGCCTTGTGGATATTGTGAGCAGCACCATGCTGTTTTTTAGAGACAACACCCTTCTATACTCCCACCCAGGAGAGGAAGACAAGGAAGTTGTTACCTTCTTTTGAAACTTGGAGATAGCCTAGGACCCAACACAGTGAGGCCCCAGGGCACATCTAGAGTAGTTCTTATATGGAGCCACTGATGCTCAGCCCATACGTGGAGTAAAGACCTAGCACAGTGCCCTGAAGCAAAAGCAACTCAGCCTGTGTGGCAGCCGGCAATGGGAATGACCAGGTCCTGCTTCTGTCTCCACTGGGGAACACCACCATCAAGATCGCCTCCCATACACTCCCATGCACTCTGTGAACTCCAAAACTTAGTTTTTATGAGGACATGGATGCTTGATGTTAAGAATCAAGCCTCTGGTTACGGCTTACCTTCAAACCCTGACTTGGCTGTCCTTTCTAAGCTTGAGATCTGTCCGCAGAAGCCACTCTGTGGATAACCTTGGAGGCCACACCCAGGTTTCTCCACTGCCTGATGCCATGCTGTTGACAGTTCGTAATTTCCTACAGTCTACAAGACCTCGCTCGACACCAGCGTGCTCTGCTGGTCCTTCAAGCCTTTGAAGGCCAAGGATACCAAATGGCCTGGAGAGAGTAATGTCCCTAAAGACTCAGACAATGACAAGAGCAAAAACATGGCTGGAGCCGTGGACTTGCCACTGTGCCACACTGCAAAAGGCGTGGACCCCGCTCTGGAGCCATGGAGCTGCCACTGTGCCACACTGCAAAAGGCGTGGACCCCGCTCTGGAGCCATGGAGCTGCCACTGTGCCACACTGCAAAAGGCGCGGACCCCACTCTGGTTGGGGTGTTGATGGGAGGCCTAGGCTGCTTGTCCTTCATCAGACTCTGCAGTGAACATGCCTGATCAGCAGAATGGAATCCAGGCATCCATGTAGAAATGGAGGCCTGGGCTGGTGATGTTCATGTGAGCACTGCAGAAACCTGGCACTTTCTCCACCCAGCTATCACCTGGGTGTAGGCACCAGCTGTAGAGATTTAGGCTGTCTCGATGGCCAAGGCTGGTCAAGGCCAAGCGCACCCCGCAGACTCCTTAGTCAGCATTGTCAGAGCTGAGCACGCTGGTGTTGAGGTCCTTTGGGCTGTGGGAAATCATGAGCTCTAAGCAGTGTGGCATTGGGCAGAGGGAAATTGTGTCAGTGCTCTGGGCTTCCTAGAGGTGCTTGGATGAGGTCAGGCATTGAGACCGTGGCCAGCAGGTGAGTGAGCTCAGAGAGGGGAGGCAAAGCTGGAGTTGCACTGTCTCTATCGCCAGGTGTACAGAATTGAGCCCAGACTGGTCACCGGGGTGTGGCCTCCATATTTACACTACAGAGTGGTTCTATAGACAGAGCGTGAGGTAACATGTAAGTTTATAAAGGAGAACCAAGTCAGGGAGGTTTGAAGTCCTAGGCAGAGGCTCGATTCTTAATTCCATCCTCCCAGGAATGCTGCTAACACAGGTACCTTCTAGTCAGAGAGGACACTAAGGTAGTCAGACACTGGCATCCATCATCCTACATTGTCCCCAAGCCATGGCAGCTACTGTTGCCATACTCAGGAGGTGGCTTTGCAGAGCTAGTGTCCTCAGAGGGCACCTAGCATTCCCATGACAGGTGTTTGCTGTGGAGCAGCCCGGCACTCTGTACACCCTCTTCCATTGGCACCATTGCCCAGAGAGCTAGTCACACGCTCCCCTCTCTGATCCACAGCATCTCCTCCCTGAGGAGCAATCGGCCTGACTCCCCAAATGTGTGACCCTGTATATCACACGCAGGAGCCTGTCCTCAAGCACTGGCATTGGGTCCACCTAAGAAGAGACTGTGCCCAACGATGCCCAGATCTCTCTTCTTCCTTTTTTTTTTTTTTCTTTGAGCTGAAGATCGAACCCAGGGCCTTGTACTTGCTAGGCAAGCGCTCTACCACTGAGCTAAATCCCCAACCCTCAGATCTCCCTTCTTAAGAAAAAGAAGAGCAGTGTGAGAGCACAGCCTCCAAGCAGGAACTTGTGTGTGCAGAATTCTTTTTTCTTTTTTCTTTCAAGATAGGGTTTCTCTTTGGAGCCCTGACTGTCCTGGAACCCACTATATAGACCAGGTGGCCTTGAACTCACAGAGATCTGCCTGTCTCTGCCTCTTGGGGTGCTGGGATTAAAGGCGTGTGCCAACAACCACCTGGCATATGTGGAATTCTTTAAGCCAAGGGCTCTCAGCAGGTGAAACTGCAACCCAGGGCAGTAGCAGACTCATACTTTGGAACTGCCCAGAGAGGGTATGGATGGAGCTTTGCAAGTGGGCAGCACATCACCTCTTGTAGAACCAAAGAGAGAGGCCATGTTCAAGGCAGGGTGGTGGCTCTGCTGGGCTTCATCTTAGAATGGAGGCCCATGAGGTTCCTGCTGGGACCCTCAATGCCAGGATGCCACCTCGCTGTAGAGCTTGAGCAACCTGATACCTACAGGGTAGGGGAATCCAATGGAAGACTGGGCTTTCCAGTCTGAGGGGCACAGCTGGACCCAGAGCTACAACAGGAATGGGATCATGGAGGGTCCCTTAGGGCTCAGGACAAGCCGTGTACACCCCACACCCCACACCTGGGTCCTGTCCCTCCAGTCAGTACCTGCCCAAGGGGCTATCCTAGTCTAGGCTGAGGCCATCCATTCAGCTCTTCTGCCACCTGCTACATCCAGAGCTGCCACACTGGAGAGAGAACTGCCCAGTGCCAGTCCTTGCTCCAGGGGCCAGCCTTCCCTCTCGACAATAAATAAGCCCTGGGCTCGTCCAGGCCATCCATCCATCTTGTTTAATAGACTGGAGTGTGCCCTGTACTGCAAGTCCCAGGGAGTAGTAAGGTGATGGATGGTGCCTTCCCATGTCGGACTACGTGATGTATAATGAAATATTTATGATTTATTCCAGCTAATAACCCACAGGGAGTGCAGGGAGCGTGTGAACAGACATCGCTGCTGTCAGAGCTGCCGCTGACATCTGCATGCCTACACACAGCCATAATCATGCAAATGTGTGTGCGTGGACATGCACCCGCACTAATGTGCACACACACACACCTCCCCCATGCCATTGTGCAGGAGGGAGCCTCAGCTGGAAATACAGCCCTGTACTCTGGCCTGGTCCCTGCTCCTGACACTGCCAGCGTTTCTGTGGGGTCCCAGACTCCCCAGTGAAAAGAGCCAAGTGGGACAGTTATTCTGCTTAGGGAAAAAAGCACCATAGCTATTTGAGGGGGCGGGGGGGGGGCATCAAGAGCAGGAGGACGTTCATCACAGGGTATCCCCGTGTCAGAGAAGGAGCCAGAAATGACCAGGACCCACCCATGGTAGGATGACAGTTACGTGGCAAGGAGTGGAACTGGGCAGGAGGATGCCCTGTGTGGAGCTGGTTGTGGATTGTGTCAGGGTCAAGGCTTCTGCTTTCCTGCTGGAGTCCATCCTGAGTCAGAGGCATAGGCAGTAAACTGCTTGCTGCTGTCTTCTGAAAACACACGGTTGCCGACTGCTCTGACAAGAACATGGCCCACACTGGCTTACAAGTTCAGGATATTTCCAGACCCCAGAGGCCCAATGGGTTCCTAGCGTGCCCTGGATTCTGGTGGAATCTACTCCCCACTGCTGGCTGTGAGGCAAGGTGCTGGTATCATAGGGATAAAGAATGGAGAGGGGCCCATGTCATTAGAACCAGTCCCCACAGGAAGCGGGCCCGGACACTGAAAATTGTGGGACTCACACATATGCATGTGGCCCCCTAGGACTCTTGTGGGTGGTGATCAGGATCACCAAGGTCTCCTGTGACCAGATACTCCCAGACTGTCCAGAACTGTCACAGAAACCCCTTTTCTAGGAGACACTGCTGTGTTCAAGAATGATAGGTACTGGATCCGAGGGCGGACGTCTGTGGACATCATCAAGACTGGAGGCTATAAAGTCAGCGCCCTGGAGATTGAGCGGCACCTGCTGGCCCACCCCAGCATCACAGGTGAGTGAATGGTGACCTCGGGTTTAGTGGCACGCTGCCCTCAAGACACAGTACCACCTTTGGCACTCTGTTAAGGGTTGGCTGTCAAGGACCCTCTTCTGCCTGCTAATGGGGATCCTGTGAAATGTGTTCATGCTCCCTCCCTGGCCTTCAGCACACAGGATCCTGATGGCAACCCCAGGCTGCTGTCGGCTGTACCAGAGGGGCCTACAGACCTGGCCAGAATGTACACCCACTCTGCAGATCAAGCAAGAGCAGGCTGAGCCCCTAGAGATGCTGCCCCACTCCCATGAGGGACATTCCCATGGTCCTGCTCCAGGCACTTGGGCATTACAATTAACTGCCTGGCATTACCCACACATTCCTGAGTGCTATTCAGTCTGTAGTGGTCGTCAGGGCCTTCCCAGGTGTCCTCAACCTGTTCTTCTGTCTTCAGATGTTGCTGTGATTGGAGTTCCGGACATGACATGGGGCCAGCGGGTCACAGCTGTAGTGGCCCTTCAAGAAGGGGCCTCACTGTCACACAGGGATCTCAAGGAATGGGCCAGGTAGGGCTAAAGGGACTGTTGTGGGTTCTAAGGTATCTAAGGGAATATCTTGGAATGGGAGGACGGAGAGGGTCTATTCAGGAGCTGGGAAGCAGGGGTGGACCATTCTGGATTTTGGAAATGGGGAGGAAGAAGCTGAAAAGGCCAGCAAGATGGCCCCTGAGCGGCCGTCTTTTCCTCATTAAGCGCAGACCTGAAACCAGGAAGGGCCTCCCCTTGCAAGCTGGACTGGGAGTCAGGAGAAGTCTGAGGCAGAGATGTGTGTTTCTCAACTTATAGATAAACCCCAAAGCATTGTGGGGCTGAGGACCCTCAGGAAAGCTCCTGGCTAATCAGCGCTAAGCTGAGCAACAGCCTCTCTCTGCCCTGCTAGACTTGCACAGCCTGCCACAGAATGGCCTGGGCCCGGCAGCCTTTTCTGTTCCTGCCCTGAGGGTGGTCTCAGTGCCTCAGCCTTTCTGTGGAGCCTTCAAAGCCTGGTGTACCCCTAGCTCTCAGTGCCTGTGGACTGTGCCTTCAGCTCCCTCCTCAGACCCAGGGTGGGGCCCTTTCCAGCCTGTCACCTGTACTTGCTTGTCTCGGTTTGTTTGTTTGTTTGTTTTGTTTTGTTTTGTTTTGTTTTTTGAGACAAGGTTTCTCTGTGTAACAGCACAGCCTGTCCTGGAACTTGCTCTGTAGACCAGGCTGGCCTTGAACTCAGAGCTCTGCCTGCCTCTGCCTCCCGAGAGCTGGGGTTAAGGGTTTGTGCCACTGCCAACATGCTGGCTTTTGTTTTCCACCTTCATCCTTTGTGTTAGACTCCAGTGTCTCTCATGTCAGCCCCTGGTGGGTTCTGATGTCCTCCCAGGACCCACAGGACAGAGGGGCTCACTGGGACCTTCAGAGCTGGGTGCTGGGTGAGCGACTTTGAGCTTCCACTGCGGCCCAGGACTGGAGAAGTTCTCTCCACTCTGCTGTGTCTCCCCCTGCCCATCCCCCCTCTTCGCCATGGCGGTGGACTATTTTTGGCTGTCCAACAAGACTTCACAAACAGCAGGGGTCCTTGTTTCATCACGGGCCGCACAGCTGGGCAATTACCGATTCCCCTGGATTTGCAAAATCACAGTTGGAGCTCTATAGCTTAGCAGAGGCAACAGTCTGCTTGGCCGGTCGGTTGCTGCTTTGATTAAACAATTACTTTCTTGAGAAGAAAAACACCCAGGCATCCTCTGCTAAGAGCCACAGTAGTTGTTGGGTGCAGCTCCTCCACTGGCCTGGATTCCTTAGGCCATGGCCTGTGTCCATGAGCACTTCCCCTCATGGCCGGTCTCTAAGGTTCAAGTCAGGCTCCTTGCTTGGGTATTCATGTTGAGTTATAAGAAGACCCTGAAATAGGGAGCCGAGGTTTGGAGCATCCTGGGAGTTGTAGCTGTGTAGAACAGGACAATACAAGAGAGATTGCCAGACATATGGACAGAACCAAGGTGCAGACTGTCCCAAGGGAATTGCTTGCCCCTCAGATCTTGTCCCCACAGTGGGTAGCCTCCCCACAAGTTGTTTCTTAGTGGGGGTGTGCTGAGGAGATATTCCCACTTTTAACCCCCAGACCTACCCACTCCCCCAGAGAACAGTGTCTACACCTCCAGGTGCCTCCTGCAAGGGAGGCTGGCCTGCCACTGGCAGAGGCCTTGAGGCCCAGGTGCTCCTCTCCCTGGTGTGTCCTGGCCATGCCTGGTGGGTGGTGCTTACTGCTGGTGACCCACACTTTTCTCCCCTGGAGCCCTGCTGGCCATGCCATCTCAGGCCACAGTGCTGTGCTGACCAGTTACCACTAAAGAGAGGCAGGTGGGGAGGAAAGATGGGAGTGCTCATCCTCAAGTTCCAGAGAGACAGTGTCTGGAGAGGGAACTACCGGAGCACCAGATTTTCTCCGCATTGATTGAAAGGGAGAGCTGGGCACAGTGGCTCACACCTGTGATTCAAACATTGAGGTAACAGACATGGGAGTATCAAGCGTTCAGCCCAGCCTCGGGTACATAGCAAGTTCAAGGCCAGCCTGAGCTTGAGATGAGAGAGATTCAGGAGGAAGCAGAGAGAACCCAGGTGTCACTGTTATCCACAGAGTGCGATCTCACAGCTGTCCAGTATTCTTCAGCAGGTGCCTCACAGCCTCAAGTGTGTCCTTGGAGCTTTATCAGAACTGGCCCCAAAGCCAGAGGCTGAAGAGCTGTGTGTATGAAGCTGAGTTCCCAGCTAAAAACTTTACCATAAAGCAAATGCCAGGCCCAGAAGGCTCTGTCAGCAAATGATTCTGATGATCCTGAGCACTTCGGGGGACATGCCACAAAGTGCATGCAAGTCCATTCTGGTGGGGAGGGGCACTCCCAGCTGACTCCATGGGACCCACGACCCTGCTACCAAAACCAGACAAGAAGCCCAGACCAGTTTCCTGTCAGACAGACACAAAATGCTTAACCAAATGCTGGAAATTAGGTCCTATTCACAAAAGAGCCAACACATCATGATCGCGTGGCATTTATACCAGAGATGTGAGGTTAAACATTCAGACACCCGTCCGTGTGGCGTGCCGTGTTTACAGAGGAAAAGCAGTGCAGTCTTTTCAGTTGACACAGAAAGAACGTCTCTAGATCCCAGTGCCACTTACAGGAATTCGAAGCAGCACCAGGAATTCCTGAGCTGGGGAGAGGGCTCGGAGGACCACCAGCAGTCAACTGGACATTTCCTCCTGTGTTCCCAGCAAGCATCCCCACCTCCTCTTCCCAGTCCCACCCAGACACACAGTTCATCCAGACACTAATGTGTCTGTTCCTTGTGATGGGGCCAGAAGTCCAGACAGTGATTGTGCTGTGCCTCCCTGTCTGGTACTGAGTGTCAAGCTGGCCACTTTAGCCATGGTAGAGCTTTGTACCCAGTCCCCACATGACACTGCACACTGGACCTCCCTGTAAAATTCAGCCTGGTTTCCACCTAGAAATACACAGGCCAGGCAAACAGGACAAAAGAGAAAGATGGGCGCCAGGAAGCAGAGTAGGACCAGAAGCTACACAGAGGGGAGATGGGCCCCTGCGAGGCCTGGGATCCCTTCCTTGTGGGGTCTCCAAAAGGAGCCCTTGGGGTAAAAACCATAGGGAGTAAAGCCAGGCCAACCAGAAGTGGGGGGCAGTCCCACGGTGGGCGGAGAAACAAGGCCCAAGTGCCACAGGGCACCAAGCTCTGCTGGGGAGTCTGAGCATTTACTGCAGGTGGCCAGAAAGGCTGTCACATGAGTCATCAGCATGTGCAGGTCTGTAGCGTAAGAGCCGGTGGGTTTCAGATAGGAGCAAAGTGTGACATAGACGGCCATGAGTGGCCTAAAGTCTAAAAAGTGCATTTGAACTTAAAAGGCATGTGAAATCCTGAACGTATCACTCATGACCCTGGGTAAAGTCAAGACCAGTCGCCCCTGGTCAGAGGAACTTGGGGGCAGCCTAGGATTCTACTCCAGGCCTTACACACAATCTCTGGTTGGGTTGTCCATGTAGAGGAACAGGAGATCATCTGCAGGAGTCACCTGTGGCTGGCCCATGTGGCCTTTGGAGTACATCTCTATCTCAGTGCCTCTGAGACTGTGATCAGGACTCCAGCTTTTTCCTACCAAAAGGAATGCCCCCTGTGTGCTGGTGGCCTCAAAGCTACTTCTCTGTAGTTAACCATGCTTGTCACCTACAGAGGCCACTCTACTGTGCCAGAGTCACCTTTGGAGGGAACACCAGTAGGCAAGCCTGTGGTCACTTCCCTCCAGGGCAAGACAAGACCAGGCTGGATGAGCAGAGCAGGGACCTCGCTGCCACCTTCTTCCCTGCTTTCCCCCGTCACTGTTCAATGTCCACATCCTGTCACATCCAGTCACTCTGCTGCCTCCGACCTGGCTTTGCAGGCCTCGGAGCCGGAGGGAAGAGGATGCTTCTCCCTGCAAAGGGCAAGGGTGTGAGCCCACGATGACTGCTGGGTGTGTCATGCCTACATACCCCCGGAGCGGGCAGTCATCCCACGTTGTGCTTGTCTCTGCAGAGGTGTCCTGGCACCCTATGCTCTGCCCTCGGAGCTCTTGCTGGTGGAGGAGATTCCACGGAACCAGATGGGCAAAGTGAATAAGAAGGAGCTTCTTAGGCAGTTCTACCCCTCGTGACCAGAGGAGCCAGCGGGCCGAGGCCAGAGGACAGCAGACATCCCCTGATGATCATGTGCTGTGGGCCTGCAGCAGGCCCAGAGATCCTTGAATGGAAACAAACCCCTCCCCTGCAATCAGGTTAACCAGATTTGAAAACACTGGGATGAAATCACCAAGTGAGGCTCCCCCCACCCTAGGTTGATTGTTCAAGCTCGGGTGACCCTGACCACTGGCTGTGTCGCCTTGAGATCACTGATGTGTGTCTGTCTCGCAAGCACAGGAAGGACATGGCTGTGGCCAGTGTGTGGCCAGCTCCCTGGTGCCCAGAGCTGCTGACTCTCCTAAGGGCAGGTCCCAGAGAGTCAGGCGACGCTGGGGAAAGTTATGAAATAAAGGCAGAGAACAGTGCCCTGTGCTTTCTGCCTCTGACCTGCAAGTTACATGTCTGTGTGTACACATCAACAGCCATCACAGCTCCCAGGCCACACAGGATGCCAAACCATAGTGCTGGGTGGAGTCTGCACCGCACCCCACCCCCCCGGATTCCTGCTACTGGGACTGTCACCCCAGAACTGTGTGTGTGTGTGTGTGTGTGTGTGTGTGTGTGTGTGTGTGTGTGTGTGTGTGCGTGTTAGTGTTAGAACATTTAAATTCCTTGTAGCCACCCAAGGCCATCCCCAAATGGCCCTGAGCTTCCCTTCCTTGACCCTGCCTCACCCCAGTTAGGGTCTCTGGTCCTTCCCTGTGCTCTAGCCCCTTAGCTGCCTTCTTATCAAACTTTCCTGTCGTGCTCACATCCAAAAGCTTCCCTGACCTCCATCCTCCAGGCCCACAGACACCTTAGTGTCCTGCCAGCTTGGATGTGTGCACATGTGCCCTCAGGCCACATGGAGAAACAGAGTGTGCTCGCCTGCTCTCTCCCTCCATCCCTCCCTCCACCCCCCTTCTCTCTCCTCTCTCCTATAATTGTTGAATGGAAGCTGCTCTGGCCCCAGAAACCAGGATGCTTAAGGACCTGTTGGTTGTCCAATCCTCCCATAAGTCAGTCCATTTTGGTAGCTGTGCTGCTCCCTACGGTCAGTGGCAGGATTCCCAGAGAATGCCAGTGCAGCCCATGGGAGCCACCCAGTGCAGCCCATGGGAGCCACCCAGTGCAGCCCATGGGAGCCGCCCAGTGCAGCCCATGGGAGCCACCCAGTGCAGCCCATGGGAGCCCCAGTGCAGCCCAGGGCCCCAGTGCAGCCCATGGGAGCCGCCCAGTGCAGCCCATGGGAGCCACCCTGTGCCGCCTCTACGCACAGCATCACTTTGTTTTAGGCAATCTTGCTCAAGGAAACAGCACAGCTATTACTGAGCCCAAGCCTCTGGAGTCAAAGGGCAATGCAAAATGGCCTCAGGAATGGTAGGAGGTGAGGTTGACCATAGGCCACCCCCGTGGCCTGAGCAAGGTTGACTTCTGTGTATTAATCCTAGACACCAGAAAGGAAGTGAAGAGAGGCACTGTGAAAGGGTTCCTCATGGTCACAGTCAACCTTGCTTAGGCCATGGCCACAGGTTGGAGCCTAGGCTGTCATCCTCCAAGCTGCCATTAAATTTCCCTCCCGGCCCCTGGCTTCCCTGACTGCCTTCAGTATCACCCCTGCAGAAGCCAGCTTCACCTAGAACCTACTTTCTAAAGCAGAGGTGTCACAGGCCCGCCCAGACCTCAGTCCCCAAGCTTCCAGAAGGCACTCTCACAGGGTCACAGAAGGAGGCACCCCTGCTATGCACACCTACTCAGTTGGCTCTTGGCCAGACAGTGAAGCCTTGTATACCTGGAAGTCGGGGGGCAGCCAGGCACTCCCCTGGTAAACCGAGCCTGAGAAGAGAGCAGGGAAGCCCGGGGCACTGGTCCCTGCAGGCCCTCCCCCACATCCTCATTGATAGTGCAGATGTCTGGAGCCCTAATGTGGCCCAGCATAGTGAAAGATGCTGTGGGACCATCATGCAGACCTGAACCTGATGCTGGAGGCTGCATCCGCTTAGTTCTACAGCAAAAAGAATAACATCAGCACAGCCACAGGAGAGAGCTGTGCCTTTGTGCATGTATTTCACGCACGCGCACACACACACACACACACACACACACACACACACACACACACACCCTGATCTCTCTGTACAGCACCTTCAAGGCCACTGCAGATTGTTGTTTTCTAGACACAGCATCTCTAGCCAGAATGGGAAGCATCCGCTGTCACGCTTGTTACAATCCTACGGGTGCAGTGCTGGTGGCTCATGGTCCTTGTAGAACCTTCTCACACCCAAGGAGACTCATTTCCCCAATATCTGGACCCAGGCCATTGGTGCTGGCCCCTGTTGTGTCCCCACTGTGGCCATGAGCAGGAGCCACCTCCACCTGCCCTAGTGGAGCTGAGTGCCCTTGCTAACGTCTACTGTGTGGTCAATTTAGCTCAGCAAATAGATCGATATCAAATTATCCCAATTCACCTTCATAACTCTTAAGTGAGCAGGAATGGAGGGGAGACAGGGTCACTGGAAATAAATAGCCGTGAAGGCCCTTTGTGATCTATCACCTGAAAACAGTGGCAGCATCCCGCGCCAGCTGCTGACAGGGTCGTTAATAAAGCCCAGGAAAGCACTGTCAGCCGCAGTGAAGGATGGCCACAGGTCAGGCCCGGGACCTGCCTCATCCTGGCAGGGTACAAGACACCATTTGTGACCTGAGCCCTTCTCAGAGGTGGGCAGTGAGTACTGCCCAAGCAGTACTGTCTGTGGGTACATTTACACATTGAGAGGAGCACCTCTAGCCTCTTCTGCTAACGAAGCATCTGAAAGTTGGAAAGTGATTGTCATAGTTAAAACAGAGAGAGAGAGGACTAAGGTGTAGACTGCAGTGCTCAGATCCAGAGCCCTTGGTGGTCTGCCTCTATGTGTATCCTGGCCACCTCCCTGGGGCCTCACACACACACTACCTGCCTAGGGCATTTGTGTGTGAGCAGAGGTCACAGATGAACATGGATCTGGTGTGTGCATAGGTGGTACACATGGACGCTTGTCCCTGTAAAAGTAAGCATGTGTAGGTGAGGCTGGTGCCTCTGCACACTGTCACGAGTGACCATGTTTGTGTTCAGGCTTCTAACAGGAGTCGTCCTGAGGACTGTGGGTGTCACATGGGGTGCTCAGGTTAGGGTCCAGATTAGACTCAGCTGGGTCAGGCACATCTGCATGTCCCATCTTTGGTGGCCATCCCCCACTCTCTGGATCCTCTCTGAAGCACAAGGAGGTCATTGACTTGCAGGGTGTAGCCCCTAATGACAGGCTGATCATCTGTAAGGATGATAGACCATTATGCCATCAGTGTCCCTCATCCCAGGCTCTCCCCCACCTAAAAAAAAAAACAACAGCCAGTAGCCACATGTCGGTGCCTCAACCATGTTCCCCAGCACCTGCTTTAATAGGAAAGAGCTCTTAGAAAAGGACAGAGCTCCACCAGGCTGGCTGGATCATACACATACATTGAACATACATAACACACATGTACACATGGGTGTCCACAGACAAAGCAGTCCTGGTCTCAGAAATGTCTCCCTGAGTGAAATAGCTGCTTCAGAAGCTCCAGCAGCCAATGTCAGTCAGCGAGAGCAGGGTTAGATGTCTGGAGGAAGGTGTGGGACTCTGCAGTTCCTGACAGGTCCTGGGGTCCACAGGACATCTCCAGTTCTGCACTGACCCTGCTTGTAGACACTCGCTCCTGCCCCGGAACAGCAAGCCCACCCAAAGCAGGGGAAAATCACTCTTTAAAAGGCACTTTCAACACTGTGGAAGCTGGGCAGGAGAAAGAGTGGCTGACCTGCATGTCGGCCTCCTCACACGCACCAGTTTATTGAGTAGGAGGTTCTTGCTGTGTTTCCTTTGGTCATCTTTAGGAAGTGAGACCCATGAGACTGGAGAGATGGCTCAGTGGTTGAGAGCACTGGCTGCTTTCCAGAGGTTCCAGGTTCAATTCCCAGCACCTACACAACAGCTCACAACTGCCTGTAATCCCAATTCTAGGGGATACAGTGCCCTCCTCAGGCTTCTTTGGGTACCAGGCATGCACATATGTTGTGCACAGGCATAAATGCAGGCCAAACGCTCATTAAAAATACATGAAATAGCCGGGCATGGTGGTACACGCCTTTAATCCCAGCACTCGAGAGGCAGAGGCAGGCGGATCTCTGTGAGGTTGAGGCCAGAGTGAGTTCCAAGATAGTCAGGACTGTTTCACAGAAAAACCAATATACATGTGTGTGTGTGTGTGTGTGTGTGTGTGTGTGTGTGTGTGTGTAAAACTCAGACTTCGCTGGTGACATGGAGGCCCAGTTGCTCTGTAGGTGGAGCAATACTAAAGTCAGCTGCCTCCCTGCCTGGGAAAAGATGTCTTGTGTCTTGAATGCTGACAGAGTGTGATCCACCAGCACTCTCTACTGTTCCTGGGATGAGTCTAGTGCACCAGAGAAGGAGTTCATTCATACATGATGACCTCCAGCATGTCTTTGTAAAAGCAGGGCTTTTCTGTGGCTCTAGGAGGAAGTAGAGGAATTAGTGGACCAAGACAATGTCTAAAACTAACAGTGAAAATACTAGATGTCAAACACTTAAGGATGAATTATAAGCAACAAATAGGAAAGAGAGTTGGCATTCAATGTCTTATATGACTGTAGCCATAGAGGGTTGTTTTGGAAACGTTGTAAGAAAGATCATTGGGGCATTTCTACAGGTGAAAGCTCATAAAGAGGACTGGAAGTGTAGCTCAGTTGGCAGAGTACATGTCTACCATGCCCAAAGCCCTGGGTTTGATCCACCTTGGCCCAGCATAAAACCAGACAGGTGTGGTGGTATATGTATGCCTGTAATTCCAGCACTTGGAAGGTGGAGGCAGGAGCATTGCCCCAAGTTCAAGGCCAGCAGACCCTGTCTCAAATAAAGGAGGAGGGAGGCAAGAAAGAGAAAAATAGTCTTAACTGATTGTAGTAGGTCTTTCTTTGGATGGCCAGCTCCCAAATAATGACACAGAGACTTCTTATTAATTATAAATACTTGCCCTTAGCTTAGGCTTGTTCCCAACTAGCTCTTAAAACTTAAATTAACCCGTTTATATTAATCTGTGTTTTGCCAGATGGCTCATTACCTCTGCTCCATACTGTATGACTGACTTGCTCTGAGTCTCACTGGAGAATCCCACTCCTCTTTTTCTCAGTGTTCCTATCCCTGCCCAGAAGTCCCACCTAGCCTCTCCTGCCTAGCTATTTGCCATTCAGAAGCTGGATGGCCTAGCTATTAAACCAATCAGAAGATGCCTTGACAGAGACACATCTTCACAGTGTACAAAAAGATTATCCCACTGATTTTATTGTACCTTAAAATTAAAAATATGAGATCAAAGCTGGGTAGTGGTGGCACACACCTTTAATCCCAGCACTCTGGAGGCAGAGGCAGATGGATCTCTGAGTTCAAGGCCAGCCTGGTCTACAGAGCAAGTTCCAGGGCAACCAGGGCAACACAAAGAAACCCTGTCTAAAAAAACAAAATAAAATAGTAATAATAATAATATAGAACTGTAATTGCCTTTTGTGTTTTTGTTTGTTTGGTTGGTTGGTTTTTTTTGTTTGTTTGAGTTTTGGTTTTGGGTTGTTTTTTGTTGTTGTTGTTTTTCCTTTTTTTGGAGTTGAGGACCGAACCCAGGGCCTTGCTTACGCTTGCTAGGCAAGTGCTCTACCACTGAGCTAAATCCCCAACCCCTTTTTTGGTTTTTCGAGACAGGGTTTCTCTGTAGCTTTGGAGCCTGTCCTGGACTAGCTCTGTAGACCAGGCTGGCCTTGAACTCATAAAGATCCACCTGCCTATGCCTTCCAAGTGCTGGGATTACAGGCATGTGCCACCACTGCCTGGCATCTTTTGTGTTTTTTAAAATACCAACTTAATACATGAATAACTCACTAGAGAGGCCATGGAGATGGCTCAGCAGGTGAAGGTGCCTCTGTCAAGGCAGAGGACCTGAGTTCAATCCCAGAGAGAAATGACTCCCTGACGTTGTTCTTATCACATGGCCCTGTGGCACATGCACACACATATACACATAAATAAATCTTTTTAACTGTTTAAAACATGTATGTGTGTGCCAGGCGGTGGTGGCACATGCCTGTAATCCCAGCACTTGGGAGGCAGAGCCAGGCGGATCTCTGTGAGTTCAAGGCCAGCCTGGTCTACAGAGCGAGATCCAGGAAAGGTGCAAAGCTACACAGAGAAACTCTCTCGAAAAACCAAAGTGTGTGTGTGTGTGTGTGTGTGTGTGTGTGTGTGTGTGTGTGTGTAATGAAAGGCTGGTCATAGTGTCACAGGCCTTTAAATCCAGCGCTTGGGAGGCACAGGCAGAGGGATCTCTGTGTCTGAGGCCAGCCTGGTCTACGTAGTGAGTTCCAAGACAGCCAGGACTACATAAAGAGACCCAGTCTCAAACAAACAGTATATGTGTGTGTGTGTGTGCGTGTGTGTGTGTGTGTGTGTGTGTGTAATTCATATATATATATATATATATATATATATATATATATATATATATGTACATTCCTTTAAATTATCATGTAACTCTGCTTGTTCCTATTTATAATTGTGGTGTTTTGGGGTTTTTTTTGTATAGATATGGTTAAGTGTGTTCCAATTAGAAACTTCACTGATTGTTTAAATTAATATGTCAGTAAAAATGGCCTTATATAACTCTGCATACATTTTTTAAAGGTTCCCTTATGGAAACCCACTACTTGATAAATTAATTTAAATATATAATTTGGGGCTGGAGAGGTGACTCCACAGTTAGGCACTTGTTCTTACAGAGGACCCAGCACCACTTCCCAGCACCTACATGATGGCTCACAACCATCCATAACTCTAGTTCCAGGGTACTGGATGCCCTGTTCTGACCTCTGTGGGCACCAGACGTGTGTAGTACACATACCTACATTCCGGCAAAACACCCATACACATAAAATAACAAAGTGATTCTTTTAAGACTAGCCTGTTGAATAAGCCTGTGAGGTCAGACTCCAGCCAATGTGGAAAAGACACTGTCAGTTTCTGTCTGTGTTCACTCTTCCTAGTGCCCTCTTGATCAAGGGTAAAGTTTGCTCTGTCCAGACAATTCCGTTGGAGTAGTCTCTTTTCTTTGTGACCCTGAACTTATTTCTAAGAAAGATTCTCTAAACAAAAAGCCTCTAGGATTCTGATTGGAGTTGCAGAATTTATAGATTAACTTGACTAAGTCCGATCCTGCAAGACCACACCCTGGAGCCCACACCTTTTGCAAGTTCCTCTGGGTAGTTCCTGTCTTCAGAGAGGCCTCAGTGTCAGCAGCCTTTGGTGGACCCAGAGTGAGATGGTTTTGTCCTTCACCTTTTTTTTTTTAAATTTTCTCAGCAACTGACTTTCTGCACATATTCCTGGCCTCAACGTTCAGCCAACTGTTTATTAAGTCCTGAATTTCTTTTTTTTTTTTTTTTTTCCCGGACTGAGGATCGAACCCAGGGCCTTGCGCTTGCTAGGCAAGCGCTCTACCACTGAGCTAAATCCCCCAACCCACCCGCCTTTTTTAAGATTTATTTATTTATTATATACACAGTGTTCTGCCTGTATATATGCCTGCAGGCCAGAAGAGGGCATCAGATCTCATTATGGATGGTTGTGAGCCACAATGTGGTTGCTGGGAATTGAACTCAGGACCTCTGGAAGAGCAGCCAGTGTTCTTAACCACTGAGCCATCTCCAGCCCTTGTCCTTTATTTTTTAAATTGGTTACTGGAGTGGTCTGGGATGGCTTGTGTTGATCCTCAGGCCTCCTAGCCTGGGTCCTTTCCTGGTTTCTTCTCTGAACTCTCCAGGGTTCTGTCCCCTATCTGTCTTTCCTTCTCTTACTGCATTGCTGAAATAAAGCCTGCAGTTCCTTCCTCCTCCTCACCTTCCTCCCCAGCCACCCATCCACCCACACACACACACCACACAGGACCCTGACACCGGCCAGCTAATCCATGGCTGTTCTAAGGGCTGACATGCTCACTGAGCAAGCACTGAATTCTGTTCAGGTTGTCAGAAGTAAGGTGATTGGACCTAGAGGTCCAGTCTTTTTTGAGGACTTCCTGTTGCAGACCCTCCTCCTGGAACAGGGTTACAGGTATGTGGGTGTGTGAGGGCAGAGCTACACTATTGGATCTGACTGTGGCTCTGCAGGATCCTATTTCCAGTTCTAAAATCCAGAAGGCCCTGAAAAGCAACGTTGTTTGGGTTTTGTTTTAGTGTTTCTGTTTCCTGCAAACTCATTTCGAAAGAAAGCCTAGTTGAATGTGCCTGAGGCTCCATCTGGTCCTGGACCCCACTTGGTGAGAATCTTTGCAAGTCATGCTGGGAGCTACAGTATGTTGGCTCTGGAAGCAACCCCAGACCCTGCTGGGGGTCACATTCCAGGTGGCAAATGTGCCTCTGAGACAGCCAGTTCAGACTCAGACACCGACTTCTTGCCGTGGGGTTTGGATGCAGGATGCAGGACTACTTTTAATCTGGGGTTTTGCAGGGGAGTAAACTGGCCTCTGAAACCTCATGACCTCTGTCTGAGCTCGAAAGGAGGAAGGGTGGGGTGTCAGGCCCCAGATTCCATTTCCCAAGCACTAATGGCTTACTTAGAATTCCACGTGAGCATGTATGGGTCTCATGCAGGTTTCAGATTTGTGGGCATGAGGTGGCTCCAGCCTCTGGGTCTGTCGGTGTGTCCTGTGTACCTTCCGCCATCTTTCAGGAAGTGTCCTGATTGCTGATCTGTGGGCCATCTTTCTCAATGTGCTCGGTACTCCTGGGAGCCCAAGCTGAGTTGGTGTCAGCCTCAGTTCCCAAGAGTATGGGGCCTGCCCCACTGAGTCCCGTCTCTCTCTGTCTCTCTGTCTCTCTGTCTCTGTCTCTGTCTCTCTCTGTCTCTCTCTCTGTCTCTCTCTGTCTCTGTCTCTCTCTCTGTCACACACACACACACACACACACACACACACACACACACACACACGACACTGTTGTGAGTTGTTTGGGAACAAACTTCCCCTCTTAGCATTGTAAACTTACCTCTGGATTCCAGACCTTTGAGACAAGCTCCTCTGCTCTCAGAGGACACGTTTCTGTCTGGTTGGCAGTGGACCTGCAGTGCTAGTGTCTGCTTTACTGACTTGACCCCACAAAGTGACCACCATAGAGTCCGCAAGACTTTTTCTCAGCCATTGGCAACCCCGAGTTCTGGTCCTCTTGTCAATTGCTGCATGTCAGAGTGGATGCTACTAACTCCTTCTCCCTCCACCGCACCGCTGGTCCTCCCTCCCTCCCTCCACCCCACCACTGGTCCTCCCTCTCTCCCTCCACCGCACCGCTGGTCCTCCCTCCCTCCCTCCACCCCACCACTGGTCCTCCCTCTCTCTCTCCACTGCACTGCTGGTCCTCCCTCTCTCTCTCTACTGCACTGCTGGTCCTCCCTCTCTCTCTCTACTGCACTGCTGGTCCTCCCTCTCTCTCTCTACTGCACTGCTGGTCCTCCCTCTCTCTCTCTACTGCACTGCTGGTCCTCCCTCTCTCTCTCTACTGCACTGCTGGTCCTCCCTCTCTCTCTCTCTACTGCACTGCTGGTCCTTCCTCTCTCTCTCTACTGCACTGCTGGTCCTCCCTCTCTCTCTCCACTGCACTGCTGGTCCTCCCTCTCTCTCTCCTCTGCACTGCTGGTCCTCCCTCCCTCTCTCTCTCCACTGCACTGCTGGCCCACCGTTCAGGTTGGCACTTAAGTAGTCCATCTTTGTACTTCTGTCCCCCACCTCCTGCAAGGCGTGGTTCAGTGTGTTAACGGTATTCCTGGTTTTAATCCGATCTGATAAACCTGTCTTAGTAAGGTTAACCATTTGTTGTGATTACCAGTGAACTTAGACCACCTGTCTTCCTGCCCTGGCAGTCACATCATGGCCCCCCTTTTCCTTCTTCTGTCATATAACCTCTGCATTTTTCCTCTCCGCTTATTTAGAAACTATAAATTAAGCTGATGTTCTTTTAGCAAGAGCCTTTAAATTTTCTAGGTACATATTCAGTATGAAGCAGCCATGTTTTCGCTCTCCTTTTTTTTTTTTTTTTTTTGTTTTGTTTTTTGGTTTTTGGTTTTTGGTTTTTTGAGACAGGGTTTCTCTGTAGCTTTGGTGCCTATCCTGGACTAGCTCTGTAGCCCAGGCTGGCCTCGAACTCACAGAGATCCACCTGCCTCTGCCTCCCGTGTGCTGGGATTATAGGCATGTGCCACCACGGCCCGGCCATGTTTTCTCTTATGGGAGTGTGTGCAGTTGTTCACCAAATGGAGCCTTGTGGCCATGGCCAGGCTGGCCAGGCTGGACTTCCTGTAGATTGCTCCTCTGACATCTTGGTACACTTTTGTTTGTTTTGGTTTTGTTTTCAGACAGGGTTTCTCTGTCTAGTTTTGGTGTCTGTCCTTGATCTCATTCTGTAGACCAGGCTGGCCTCGAACTCACAGAGATCCGCCTGTGAGTCGCTGTGTGTCCCTGTGTATGTTGCTGCCTCCAGGCTCAAGGGTCACACTTCCACAGACTGCAGTTCTCCCACTGAGCATCAAGAGGTGTGCAACCAACACCCGACTCCATACCTTTGTCCCTCCCCCAGTGCCAGCTCCTGCCATCTGTGACTGGCACTGCCTTTGGCCCTTTCAATAGCCGAGTTGGTGGGTCTATTTCTGGTGGTGCATTTGAGACACCCCTTGTCCTTGCCACAGCAGTGACCCAGACACAGGTGGAGACCATCCCCCAGTGTCTGCCCTCCCCATGTGGCTGAACAGTCCTCTGGCAACCCCTGTCACCCCCCTGAGTGCACTCTGGTGGAGCTGGAGGCTGAAGCCCAGGCCTTCTATGACCAAAGTCTGGGAGGCCATCTTTCCCTCCAGCAGCGGCTTTGTGGAGTGGGCCCAACATTGGGGCAGGAGAGGAGCTTTGGGGGAGAATCTTGACCTGCTGAGCCCCGGCCACCTCTGTGACCTTCCCACATACTATGGGAACACAGGCCACCAAGTCAGGCCACACTGGTCCCTGCTACCACGCTGCAACTATCAGTAGAACCATTCCAACCAAAGGCCCGCCCTGCTCTGGAGGCCTGAAGGACTGTGGAAGGCAGATACCTGACTGAAACCCTAGCTGATATGCTTGTGGGAAGACCCTGTGTGGGGCACCCCTATGAGGGAATCCTAGACAAAACCTCTCCCTGGAACCTCCCAAACACCCCTCACAGGCCCCCTCTCTGTGTGAGATGCCCTTTCTTAGGACCCCCCTCCTCTACAGCACGTCCACCTCAGGACCCCCCACTCTACAGAATATTTGCCTCAGGAACCCCCCACTCTGCATCACATACAACTTGGAACCCCATACTTTCCAGCACATCCACCTTGGGACCCCCACTCCTCAGTATATCCACCCTGGGGATCCCCATTCCTCAGCACATCCACCTTGGGACTTCCACTCCTCAGCACATCCACCTTGGGACCCCCCACTCCTCAGCACATCCACCTTGGGACCCCCCACTCTCCAGCACATCCACCTTGGGACCCCCACTCCTCAGCACATCCACCCTGGGAACCCTCACTCCTCAGTATATCCACCCTGGGGACCCCCATTCCTCAGCACATCTACCTTGGGGACCCCCCACTCCTCAGCACATCCACTTTGGGACCCCCATTCCTCAGCACATCTGCCTTGGGACCCCCACTCTCCAGCACATCCGCCTTGGGGGTCACTCACACACTGCAGCACATCTGCCTTGGGACCCCCACTCTCCCCAGCACATCCGCCTTGGGGATCACTCACACACTGCAGCACATCCACTCACCCAGAACACAAGTCCACCAGGTGCTGACACTCATCAGACAGGCTGCCACAAGACTTCAGTCTGATGTGAGGTAACGACCCAAGGGACTGCGGTGGAGATCAGGGAGGAGACAGGGCCATGGCACAGGGACGTGGGAGAGGATGTGGCCACAGAAGAGAGAGGTGTCTGGCCCAGTAGTGGTGGCACACACCTTTAATCCTGGCACTCAGGAGGCAGAGGCAGAGGCAGACAGATCTCTGTGAGTTCGAGGACAGCCTGGACTACAGAACGAGTTCCAGGACAGCCAGGGGTACAGAGAAACCCTGTCTCAGCAAACAAACAAAAAGCCAGAAGATAGAGGTGTCAAGGCTGGGTCCTGGATGGGTACACACCCTACTACAGAGCCAGTGCCTCGCCCTTGGCCCCAGGATGACCTTGGCTAACACTGAGCGAGCCTTGTGGTGAGACTCTGGTCTGGCACTCTTCATAGCAGCAATGAGAGTCCAGGACTGGCAGGAGGACCCTGCAGTGACTTAGCTGCTGTCCCCTTGGGAAAGACAAGTGCTTTGGGAGACGGGTGGAACACAGAGCCAGGTGTGGGAAAGCCAGCCCCAGAGAGGTCAGCTGCCCATAGGAAGGCAGGAGGCAGTGACCAAGGAGAGTAGCCTGGAGGCAGCCAAAGGGCAGGTTCCTGAGGTGTGCAGGGACCTACGGAGGAGTCTAGAACGTTCTACCAGTATGGAGGGTCTGGCTATAGGGCCACTGAAGGAAAAGTGAGCTGGTAAGAGGCGACCTGCAGATGGGTACTGTGTGCCTCACAACCATCTAACATGGGCAAGGCATAATGAGGGGTGGGCAGCCACATGGGGCTGCACATCTGGCATTTCTAGCAGAGGGGCAGTACAGGCCCAGATGTGGTCCAGAGGGTCTCCTCAGCAGACACCAGCTCCAGCACTGTCCTTAACCTGTCTCTGTGAACTCATGGCCAGCTCAGCCTGGAACTCTGGACCTGGCAGGAGGCTCCCACAGTTCCCCGCATGCACCTGTTTCCTGGCTTCTGCCAGCCCAAGTCTGTGTGGAAAACAGAACAGCAGGAAGGGCCATGGCCCCTGACAACCAGTTTCCCCCCATCTTCCTCATGGATTCAGCCTTCTTCTTGGACTCTGGCTAAAAGGGACACACAGGTGGGCCCCCTCTTTCCAAGCTGTGAGGCAATCCCATGAATCCTCAGGGGCGGCCAGCTGGAAAGCATCCAGATAGGGGTGGGGGTGCAGCAGCAATGTCTCGTCAGCTAAATGGGTTCTAGTCCAGAGACTGATTCTATCTGAATGGTCATTAATGTGATTTATTTGGCTGCTTCAGATTCTTTGCTCCCCAATTTGTCAACAGTCCTCTTGGAATTGCCTGAAAGACAACAATCCCATTTCAGAGTGGAGAGGGTTGGAAACAGGACTACCTAGCGTGGCTCAGGACCCCCATGCACACCTATCCCTTGCTGTTTGCTCTCAGAGCAGCTGGGCTGGGAAGGGTGGTAAGACAGAGGAAGGGATGACCTCTGGCCTTTCTACCCACTCCTACTTTGGCAGATGAGTTCCCTCCTCCCTCAACCCCAGTGGTGCCCTGGGGAGGCCTGTGAGGTGACCTCAGTCGACACTGAGCTTCCCTGACAACAGGAAGCAATTACCTGGCCATTGGTGGTCATTGCAACATCCTGGCGTTGGAGACTCAGGATGCCAACCTTTCAGCTGCTGCTCCAGTGCCATGGCTGCCTATTGCCACACTCCCTGCCATGATGGCAATGGTGGTGGACTCCTATCCCTCATGAACCATAAGCCCCAAATAAACCCTTCTATTAAGAAAAAAAATAAGAAAGGAAGGAAGGAAGGAGAGAGAGAAAAAGAAAGAAAGAAAGAAAGAAAAGAAAAGAAAAGAAAAGAAAAAAGAAAGAAAGAAAGCAGGGCAGTGGTGGCCCACACCTTTAATCCCAGCACTTGGGAAGCAGAAGCAGGCCGATCTCTAAGTTGTGAGTTCTGAGTTCGAGACCAGCTTGGTCTACAAAGAAAGTTCCAGGACACAGAGAAACCCTGTCTTAAGAAAACAAACAAAAACCCAGTTGCTAGCATTGCAGCAGCCCCCTAGCCAGTGCTCTGGCTTTGCCTCCAGCTTTTGACTCTGCAGCTCCCTCACCACACACACCCAGAGGCCATGGTCGGTGGCCTGTGATCACAGCCCTTGGCATGGCCAACAAACTAGATTGGGAGGCAATGCCATGAGAGCAGTAGCCCAGCCACTGAGCTCCCCATGGTGTCCCCAGCTCTAGGTTTACTCTGCTTCTCTTTGACAACCTGCCCCACTAGTCCTGGCTCAAGGCTCACGGCCACCCAGGAAGTCTGCAGAAGCAATTCCAGCTGAACCAGAGGCGTGTGAGCAAGTACCTGTCCTCTGCATCCCTGCCCTCTGCACCCCTGCCCTCTGTACCCCTGCCCTCTGTACCCCTGCCCTCTGCACCCTGCCCTCTGCACCCCTGCCCTCTGCACCCCTGCCCTCTGCACCCCTGCCCTCTGCACCCCTGCCCTCTGCACCCCTGCCCTATGCACCCCTGCCCTCTGCACCCCTGCCCTCTGCACCCTGCCCTCTGCACCCCTGCCCTCTGCACCCCTGCCCTCTGCACCCCTGTCCTCTGTACCCCTGCCCTCCGCACCCCTGCCCTCTGTACCCTTGCCCTCTGTACCCCGTCCTCTGCACCCCTGCCCTCTGCACCCTGCCCTCTGCACCCTGCCCTCTGTACCCTGCCCTCTGTACCCCGCCCTCTGCACCCCTGCCCTCTGCACCCCTGCCCTCTGCACCCCTGCCCTCTATACCCCGCCCTCTGCACCCCTGCCCTCTGCACCCCTGCCCTCTGCACCCTGCCCTCTGTACCCCTGCCCTCTGCACCCCTGCCCTCTGCACCCTGCCCTCTGCACCCTGCCCTCTGTACCCCTGCCCTCCGCACCCCTGCCCTCCGTACCCTTGCCCTCTGTACCCCGCCCTCTGCACCCCTGCCCTCTGCACCCTGCCCTCTGTACCCTGCCCTCTGCACCCCTGCCCTCTGTACCCTGCCCTCTGCACCCCTGCCCTCTGTACCCTGCCCTCTGTACCCCGCCCTCTGCACCCCTGCCCTCTGCACCCCTGCCCTCTGTACCCTGCCCTCTGCACCCCTGCCCTCTGCACCCCTGCCCTCTGCACCCCTGCCCTCTGTACCCTGCCCTCTGTACCCCGCCCTCTGCACCCCTGCCCTCTGCATCCCTGCCCTCTGCACCCCTGCCCTCTGCACCCCTGCCCTCTGTATCCCTGCCCTCTGTACCCCGCCCTCTGCACCCCTGCCCTCTGCACCCCTGCCCTCTGCATCCCCGCCCTCTGTACCCCGCCCTCTGCACTCCTCCCTCTTCCTCTCTCCCTGGACACCAGCATGGGGTTGAAGGGATAAAGGACAGAGTGGTGGTATAGGGAAGGGGGGCCCTGAGAAGGAGGATCGGGCAGGCAGGCACCCCAAGCTGAGTAGAAATGGCCTGACCACTACACAGAACTGTGTGTCCCGGAGACCTGTGGTTTGTGAGGAGGGGCTGCTGTGACGTACTTGGCCATGGGCTAGACTCCCAGCCCCTAGCTCTGTCTGCCGGGGAAGAAGCCACCCAACCCCCACTTGCCTTTCTGGATTTGCCAAACATGACCCACCTGTCCCCAGGGAGGGCAGCCTGGTTTCACCCAAGCACAGCCCCCATGGGCCACAGCTGGAGGGGTTTGGGGGCAGTGAAGTGGTGGTGGCCTTTCTTGATGATCACTTTTGCTGGGGTGTGTTTTCCCATCCAGTGCAGCCTGGAGACAGCTGGACCAGTGTAAAAAAATGCTGTAAAACTGGGTTCCTTTGGAGACCAACCGCACCCACTGGACACCTCTGCCCTGAAGCACTGCTTGTGACACACACACACACACACACACACACACACACACACACACACACACACACACATCCTGTGGCCACATCACATTTAAATCATAGTAAGACAGGAGACCTGACCTACATGCCAGGTTACCTGTGATGGAAGAAAATCCTCTGGGCCCGAGCTGATGGAGCAGGAGCACTAAGTTGGACAGGTCCATGTGCAGGGCCACAGAGCAGATGTGGGGCCTCCATGCCTGAGAGTTAGGAGGACAGGTGTGAACCAGGTGGAGACAGCAGCATGCGAAAGCTCATCCCCAACCCCCACCCCTGTCTGAAGACAAGGGAAGCTACAGGACCAGGTCCTTGCCTTCCTCTGCTGAGTCTCTAGAGCCACACTGCCCCCTGCTGCTGCTAGTGGGCATGGCAGGAACCTCTAGGCTGGTGTGTCTCCTCATTCTGGTGGAACACAGCCCCCAAGCGCTTCAGCAGATTCTGAGTGGGAGCCAGTTATAATCTGTTGACGCTTCTGACACCAGACAGGACACACAGGAAGCCAAGTGAGCTTAAGGTTGGGCCTCTGCGTGGATAGGTACCCTGCCAGGTGGGGAGGGCAGGTATGGCTAGTGCCAGAGCAGCTGGGCAGAGGGTGTTCTGAGGTCTGGAATGCAGGAAAAGCCCTAAGAAGCTGCCATCCATCGGCACACCCTTGTCCTAACCCATGAAGCACTGAGACTGACCCCAGGTCCTCAGAGATGCAGGAGCCTGCAGGGGCAGCAGCATGCAGTCTGGTGGCTCCTCTGCACCCACCTGTCTGTCCATAGATCTAGAATGTTCCATTCCATACTTTTTTTTTTCCTGCTGGTGAAGATTGAATCCAGGGTCTCATGCATGCTGGGCAAGCCTCCACCACTGACACAGCCCCAGCCCTTCATTACTTTAATTTGACACAGTCTCACGAAGTTGCCCAGGCAATCCACCTGTCTCCACTCTGAGTAGTTTCATATGCCACCACTTCAGGCCCCATGTCTTTTTAATTAGTTGATTGATTGATTATATTGGGGAAGGGGGTGAGACCAGGTCTTACTCTGTAGCCCAGGCTGACCTTCTACAGGATGGCCCATGTGGCTATCCTGTTCTTCCTTTGCTTACTCCCTTCCCATGCTTGTCCTGGTGCCTCCTCCCTTTTACAGGAACATGGAATTATATAGGAGATTTAAAAAGAAACAACTCACAACTCGTGAGACTTAGTTGTGGTCCAGGTGGTAAAGAACATAAAGTTGGGTTCTCACCTAGAGTGGCACACGTGATGGAGCATGGTTTCCAGAATGCCCAAACTAGGTTGACAGTGTCAGGTCCTAGGTCACCTGGACTGGAGCTGCTGGCCCTTCTCACTGCCTTCCTGGCAAGCCACTATGGACAGTGGGCCCAGGACAGAGTGGACCACACCACATTCCTAAGCGGCACACACCTGAGGTTGCCACAGGGGCCAGTGTGGGAACTGGCATCACCACCTGAGGCAGGAACCAGGCCAGAGAAGCTCAGGCACAGCTGGGAGATGTCAGCAGGCTGAGCCCTGGGGAGGAGATGAGTCTTCAGAAGCCATCTGAGAGGGAGCTCACACTGATGCTAGCCTCCCCACAGCTACCAACGTTCCTGAAAGTAGACGCCTGGCTTGTCACTCTGAAGACTCTCCTCAAAGGAGCCAATAGATGGAGGCTCTTGTGGGCCCATCAGGAGATTCTAACGGTCTTTGATCTGGACATCTTTAAAGTGTCCTCTGTTCTGGCTTCTCCCGGCTCCCTGCCCAGGCAATGCTAGTAATTCTTGCCTTTACCTCCCTTCACATCTCTCCCAGCACCAGCCAAGGACTTTTTTTTCCTTTCTACACCTGGCTGTTATGGAGCTGCTAATGCACTTATGGGGACTCTTAAAGCGGCTCACTGGGGTTGGAGAGATGGCTCAGTGGTCAAGAACACATACTGCTTTCCCAGATAGACCCAGGTTCAATTCCCAGCACCCACAACCATCTGAAGTTCCAGTCCCAGGAGCTTAAACTCTGTCTTCTGACTTATTTGCGCACCAGGCAGGCACAAGGTGCACAGACACACATGCAGACAAAATACCCATACACATAAAATAGATAAATGGGATTGTTTTTAATGCAGGTTGTCCCACTGCAGGGGTGTTAACAGCTGCTGCACCTGATGCCCCCGTTCAGCTGGGAGAAGCCAGAGGGGTTGTTCCCCCAATTCCACCTGGCAGTTCTGGCTGCTTCCACACAGGTAGGGGGTGACAAAGACGATGCAGGAGGTATGATTTGGATAGGCAGTCTAGAGTTGAAAGACTCCAAAGAAATATAACCAGTTTATCTTGGCCAGAAATGTCCTTGGGCCCCTTGACAGCCTCATTCTTGCCAGAAGCCAGAGATGCCCAAAGTGTCTGAAGGGCCCTGATCTGTCCCTAAATGATTCTATGGTTACCTCTTTAGAGGGGCACACTAAAGTAGCAGTGAGGGACTAGAAAGAAAGGTTATTCTGGTCAAGAGAAGAGGATTTCTGGCCTGGATGGAGACCTAACATTCCAGATCAGTCACCTGGCCAAGGGACCGCCCCAGGAAGACAGGCTCACCTTAAGCCATGCTAAAGAAATAGAATAAGAAATTCCTTGTACTAGGGGCCCAAAGGTCCATCAAAACCAAACAATCCCCAATCACTTATTTCAGTAATTTTCCTTTACTAGAAAGTTCAGAAAGTCAACATATGCTGGATGAGTTTGATGGGGGGTGGGGAACATTGAGAATAATGTTTAATATTTCTGAAATACTGAGAAAAACATATAATAAAGAGGGAAATATTAGAAACATTTTTTTTCTCCTATCAATCAAAGGTGGCTGGATTCCATAAAGCTCTCCTGTATTGTGAAACTCTGCATGCCTGTTTGACCAACTCCTGGACATTCCTGAGACTTGACTAGCTTTTACACCCTCCCCTTTGAGGCGAGTATGAATTAGCCAACCACATCAGATTGTGAGGGTGCATGCCCACCTGTGTTAGAATAAAACTACGTGAGAGGTCTGCCCTGGGAGAGTTGAGGTCATGGTGCACCCTTCTTTAAAAAGTTCAGTGTGTGTGTGTGTGTGAGTGTACATACAGCACATGCATGCAGGACCTTTTAGGGCTCAGAAGAGGGTGTTGGAGCCCTTGGAACTGAAGTGGGTGTTTGGAATTGAACCCAGGTCCTCTACAAGAGCAGTGAGCCATCATTCTGGCCTCATGGTGTAGACTTTCTGCAAAAAGAAATTGCCTTGTCTGGTTTAAAAGAACATAAACACGAAATTGTGTCCTTCATCTTTTTCATGAAACATTAGCCCGTTAGGGCATCAACGTTATCAAACAGTAAAAATGAACTAATCCAAAGAACAACAGAATGAAAAGACTCTCATGCATCTGGCACAACATTTCTGTGAAAGGAACCTTCCCTATTTTTATAGTATCCAAAACAAAATCTACCAGTCATGCACGTACTTGAAGTGTGACTGGATTGAGGGTATGAATTTTTCATAACTGAAGCAGTCATATATGGCTAGTGGCTACTGATGTGTCATGGGTGAAGTCAAGAGTTTATCTGGGATACTGCCCTAACACTTGCCAAGAAGTTAAGGGTTGGCTATGGGAAGAGAGATGCTTTCAGTAGATAGATCTGAAACTCCTCGCTGGTTTTGGAGATGGGTCTGGCACACCTACCAAGGGCAGGTCTCCTGGGGAGAATTCATATGCCCTTTGCAGCTTTCTGAGTAAAAGCCTGGACTTCGGTCACTCAGGAAGATGCCTATAGTCACAAAAAGAGCTTGGGATAGGGCACCCATAGGGCCATCTGTGCACTGACGTCACTGTTGAGGGGTACTTCTTTTACATCAGGGTTCCAGATCCAGAGGAGGGTTTAGATAGAGCAGCAGAGGGCCGGCGCCCCTCTGGCCATCTGCAGGTTGCACAGGGCTCTTTCTTTGTAGAGCATTACTCTCAACCCCTTCGCTGAGATCCAGCCTGTTCACGAAGAATTGGTCTCCTCTGTGAGCAGACTTATGTTATAGGCAATAATGGGTTTACACACACCGTATCATTGCTTGGCCCATGGTTTAATGCCATAGCTGGCCTAGTGATAGAGGGGCAGGCCCAGGTGGGTGAGGACCAGGCAGTAATAGGCCATGCAGTGTCTGTGAGAAAACGCCAGTGTAACACTGTCCAGGAACCAGATCTCAGTGTCATGAGCTAATCCCGATTTCCTGGTTTTTGTAGACAAGGGAAATAGTCCCACACTCATTGCACAAATTCAGCTCAAATATCATGCAGCGAGCTTCAAAGCGATGCTGGGCCTCGGTGGCTTCATGCACAGTGCGCTGGTTCATTTTTGTCACCTTACCACCAACTAGTGTCATCTGGGAGGAGGGAACCTCATTTGAGGAATTGCCCCGATCAGCTTGGCCAGTGGACATGCCTGTGAGTCATTTTTTTAATTGCTCATTGATGTAGGAGGGTCCAGCTCACTGTGGGCAGAGCCATCCCTAGCCCAGGTGGGCTGTGTAAGTGGAGGGAGCAAGCCAGTACACACTGTTAATCTGTGCTTCAGTTCCGGGCTCCAGGTCCCCGACTTAAGCTTCTTTCTACCCTGACATCTCTCAATGATGGACTGTAACTGGTAAGATGAGGTAAATCCTTTCTACCCCAATTGCACTTTGGGTCCTGGTGTTTAGACAGTAACATGGAGAAAACTACAACAGGTATCGCCCTCTGGGTCTGCCAGGATCGACGCCTCAGGAAGACTGACTAAGCTGAGTGAGTTTAGAAGTGCTGTTGAGTCCAAGTCTTCCCAACAGACATGACCTGTGCCTCTAACTTCACACTCTATGTCATCAGATGCTTTTTGTCTCCACTCAGCACACAGCGGCCATAGTGCCAGGGACCTCCATCTTTTAACTATACTTTGCAAGTGACTGTTCTTTGTGTGTGTGTTTACAAGAGCTTCTGGACAACAGCTCCCTACTAGGGTCCTGAAGGCTCTGGGGGCACCCTGTATATACTACATCCTGTGGCCACCAGAGGGCAGAGGCCTGGATGCTGGATAGCGCATCTCCAGCATCTGCGTCCAGCTGTGGACAGTCTCCTCCTCCTCCTCTCCAGGGGAGGTGCTTAAAGGGCAGGAAAACCCTCTACTTATCCCATTCCTCCAGGCCACCTGGCCAGGCCGGGCTCATGGGCCTTCCTGATCTGCCCCCTGCACTCTTTTCCACCTTGGGTCAGGTCCTATTGTGTGACAAAACTTTTCGTAGAGAGATGCTACACACAGCCACTCACCCCAGATAGGGAACCTATGACAAACCAAAGCGCAGATACTACCAAAGTCCTCTTGAGTTTTATTGAGGTTACTTACAAGAGCAGAAATATGTCAAAGACAGCAGCACTACTAAAGCCCACCCCAGCATGGGTGACAGCTCACAAAAGCTGGAAACCTGGAGTACACTATACAGCCTACAGGCAGCTCAACAGTTTGGAGTGTCCTTTCCAAGTGACTCAGTTGGTCTAAACCTCTCCCAGGCAGCTGTTCTGGTCTTAAGAGTCTTCTTTGTAGCTTGGCTTCCATCTGAAGGAACTCTTGGCTTTTATTATTTACTCTGACAGGAAAGGGCCTAGTGAATCTAGTCAGTTTCAGGGACTTCCTGGAGCTATTTTGAGTTATTTACCTCCTGTTTAAAGAGCTGCACTACGGAATATTTTAACTTGAGGGAGGAAAATGTTACACAATATCCCCTCCCTCATGGACTAACTTCCCATCTACCCCCCACCTACAAATGAACCGCAGGGCAACAATGTCCCAGGAACCAGAGCACTGAGCCTCTAAGGGACACCATCAGCTCATCTTGTTAACACAGGTTAGCACTTGGCTGTTAGTGGGTGCTGGTGTAAACCACATTGACTTAACATCACACCAGTGTCGCACTAAAGCAGAGTGATGTTGCTTCTCTGAAAGCCTCATTTGATCTTGATAAAGCTGAAATGTCTTTTTTTTTTTTTTTTTTTTTTTTTTTTTTTTTGTGAGAGTCTCACTATGTAGCCTTGGCTACCCTCAAACTCACAGAGATCCATCTGCCTCTGCCTCTGGAATGCTGGGATTAAAGGTCTGTGTCACAATGCCTGGCCTTGAAATTTCTTTAACCAAGATAAGCCCCAGGCTGGTCCCTGCCCACCCTCAACTACCCTCCAAGGGACAAGCTGGGCTGCCCCTGCCAGCTTCTCGCCCCATGAATGGATGCATTTCTTTGTTGTTGTTGTTGGGGGTTGGTTTGTTTGTTTTTTGAAGAAGGGTTTCTCCATGTAGTCCTGGCTGTCCTGGAATTCGTCTGTAGACCAGGCTGACCTCAGAGCTCAGAGATCTGCCTGCTTCTACCTCCACATGCTTGGATGCATCTGTTAACAGTGAGTAGAGGCCTCATTGGCCTCATGTGGCCCTTGAGGGAGACAGAGGCAGGAGAAGAGGAGTTACCCGGGGGAGCTCAAGAGGGCTAGACTCTCATCAGGGCTTGGGACACACAGGGCCTATGGGTGCTGATAGGTGTGCTCAATCTGGGAAGATCTGAGGAGACAGGGCTTGGCCTCATGGGCCTTAGAGACCCCTCCAAAGAAGGGCTTGGCCTGTGACTGAGTATGAGGCAATGAGTTAAAGGAAGGCTGGGGAGCAGGGGCAGGTCTCCCCAAGTGTCTCCCCAGGTTAGGGGGTGGGGCACTCTTTACCCCTGGGCCAGAAGCATGAGGCCATAGCATCCAGAGAACTTTGCCCTCAGAGCCCCCAAGGGGCTGCCCTTCTGAAGGGCCTCTTCTCTCATCCCCTCATGCTCCCAGCTCCATGTGTGGGAGAGATGACTACTTGGACTGCTTGGTCCCATCCCCAGGCAGTCTGGACACCCTCCAGGTGGGCCGGGCCAGATGGCATCTCACCTGCTCTGTTAGTCACTGTCCTCATCGCTGTGACAGAGTACCTGGCAACCTAAGGGAAGGAAGGGTTTATTTGACTCACAATTTGAGTCCTGATGAGGAAGTCACTCTGCATCTTCAGTCAAAAAGCAGAGTGGTGGGCGCTAGTGATGGCGGGTCCAGGAAGCTAGAGGTGACCTGGTACCTTCTGCTGCTTTAGATCAACTTGACAAAGCTATGGCCATCTGAGAGAAGGGAGCTTCAATTGAGAAAATGCCTCTAGATGGGGCTGCAGTCAAGCAGGGGAGGATATTTCCTTAATGAGTGATTGACGGACGGGGGCCATTGTGGGTAGTGCCGCCTCTGGACTGGTGGTCCTGACTTCTATAAGAAGGCAGGCTGAGCAAGCCAGGGGAAGCAGACCAGTATGCAGCACCCCTTCATGGCCTCTGTGTGGGCTCCTGTCTCCAGATTCCTGCCCTGCTTGAGTTCCTGTCCTGACTGACTTCCTTCAGCGATGGAATGTTACCTGGAGGTGTAGCTAAAATAAGCCCTTTCCTCATGAAATGGTGATACCCACATTCAGGATGGGGCCTCTCTGGGCTGTCAAACCTTTCTGGAAATACTCAGTACACTCAGAGGTGTGTTCTCATTGGGTCGACAATAGTATTTCATTGGTCTGCAGGATCCTGTGTGGGAATTCTCGTTCTCTCCCTCTCTCTCCCTCTCTCTCCATCTCCCCATACCTCCCTTCCCTCCTCTCCCCTCCCTCTTCTTGTCCTTCTCCCAAGTCCAAAGCACAGCATTAAGGGCAACCATATAGGGGCTGTCCCCATCAGCGGGCGAGAGGAGGAAGGAACAGTCTTGGTTGAGATGGGGAGGGTCCTCCCTTGAGGGCAACCCTGGAACTGGGCATTGAGGAATGAGTAGGAGTTCTCTGTAACAATGGAAGGAAGGTGTGCTCCAGGCAGTGCACCTCAAGGAACAAGGTGACATTGGAGGAAGTGGGTTGGACCAAGAGTACTCGGGGTAGACTAATAGTTGTGTGTGAGAGCGGCTACTGGGACAGAACGGTGGGAAGGGTGCTGTGGTGGACCAAGAGCCACCCGGGCTGAGAATGCCGGCATAGATCTGTGGGGGTGGGCTGGCCATAGGGTCAGCTGGGTGTAAGAGCTGAGAGCGTCTAGCTTGTGTTTCAAGCCACGAGACCAGGAGGAGCACTGGGGGCAGCATTGGGGGAGCACTGAGGGGAGCACTGGGGGGAGAGTGAGGATAAAGAGCCCCGACCAGCCTGGGGTCTCTGGCCACTGGGGCACCACCCAGGGGTGGGGCTCTGAACCGTTGCTGAGCAGATGGGTTTCAGGTGGCATATGGATCTCCTGGGCACAAAGCTGGGGTCCTTTTTGCCTGGTGCAGCCTTCGTTCCTTCTGTTTGAGGTCTGGGCCCTCAGTAATGTATGAAAATCAACCAAGTCTCCACCAATCCACCCTGGGTCTGCCCAGGCCAGGACAGAGGAGCAGAGCAGTTGGCAGGGACAGACACTCCCCTCCCTGCTCCCCTTGAGCCCTGGATCCAGTAACATCTGCTTCCTTCCATGCAAGCCACTGTAGTCTATGTGGCAACACTGGATGACTCTACTCCTTCCCCTCAAGACCTGGAGACCCCTCATGGCCACAAGGATTGCAACCAGGGACAGCCAAGGCTAGGGAGGACCATCGGGAAGTGATGGCTGTCATCAGAGAAGGTGTCCCACAAAGTCACGGTGACCACCTCATGCACATGGTACCCAGACAGATGCAGGGAGAGGGCAGAGGAGCTCTGGCCAAAGCCCAAGGCAGTGACCAGTGAGGTGAGACCTGAGCCTCAAACTCCCAATAATGGACCACACTCCAGGCCTACTCCAGTCTTCTTTCCCTTGTACCCAAGCTTCCCTGGGGTGGTGAGCTCCCAGGACATCCCACAACTATGCCAGAACTCCTTCCAGGTGGTAACACAAAGGCCACCTTCCAAGGGTACCCCAGTGGTGGTGGAGTGCTATTAGATAGAACCCTAAAGGCAGGGAGAGAGAGCCCTGGGTACTATCCAGAGAGGTCTTTATCTCCCATGCAAAGGCTTTGAGGTGGGAGCCTCTGGTGAGTATTGGAAGAGCAAAACTGAACGGACGATCCAAGCTTGGTCCCCAACCCTCCTGCTCCTTTCTCCTGTCTTCTCCCTTCCCTTCCTTTTTTTTTTTTAAAGCTGAGGATCGAACCCAGGGCCTTGCGCTTGCTAGGGGAGCGCTCTACCACTGAGCTACATCGCCAACCCTGTTTTTGATTTTTGAAACAGAGTCTTTCTATGTAGTCTTGGCTGGCCTGGAACTCACTATATAGACCAATCTGGCCTTGAACTCACAGAGATCTGCCTCCCTCTGGCTCCCAGGTGCTAGGATTAAAGGTCTGGGCTACAATGCCTGGCCCCCTCCATTATTGACTTCTACAACCCGGGGCCTCTCTGGAGAGCTGTCAGAGGCCCCAGCCCCAGCAACGTACTGCATACCAAGTACTGACCCGTGTCCACTCGCAGTTCCACCACATGCGGTCACTCAGCCTAGGAGCACCCCAGTAGACACGAGCTAAGCTCAAAACTTGACAGGCACTGACCACATATGTTATCACCCACACCCTCGGCCCCGCCCTACTGCACATGTGCTATCACTGCTCTGGCTCTGCCCTGGCATTTTCATACCATTCTCTTGCTGCTATTCAGGGCCCACCCACATGTGCTGCCACTCATCTCTAACCACGCCCACAACCCCCCCCCCCACGTGCTGTCACTCAGCCCTAGCCCTGCCCTGACCCCGCCCTGGCTCCGCCCCACCGCACACGTGCAAGTCCCTTGCCCGCTGCCCGCTGCCCCGAGCACTTGTGCTGTCACTCAGCCCCGTAGCTCTCTGGCTCTCCGCATGGGGTAGAGGCGCTGGTCCCACTGGTCCGGCAGACCGTCTAGCTCTTCGTCCGCTGTCCCAATGGGTTCTGCTCTGCTCTTCGCCCTCTGGCTGCTCGCCCAGGTAAGCTTCTGAGCCCTGTGGCATCCTTGCCTCTAGCTTTGGGATAGCTTTCTCCCGGGCCCAGTGGCCTGGAGTGTCTCTGGGGGACCTGAGAGCTGCGGCCTGCAGTGTCCAGGGTGGGCCACACTCTCTGGTGCATTGTGGGAAGGGGTGTCCAGTGCTTAGGGGCTTCCAGAGAGAGTGACCCACCTCTCCTGCACATAAGTAAGCAGAAGGGTTCAAAACTGGGGAGCATTGCTGAGGCACAGAGAACACCCCTTGGGCTGTCCCTTCAGTTTGGAAGTGTCCTACCAGTGCCTCCAGAGCCTGGGGTGGTCAATCTTGTGTGAGATCCTTGTATTCCGGAGCATGGGGCGGGGAGATGGAACAGGAACCCATGGTATCTGTGAAACCCCACCTCTGATATGAGTGGGTCAGTGTACCTGGTTGGCTTTTGTGGTGTCTGGGTCCCTGCCCCACAGTCCTGGCCAGCAGGAGCAGCTGCAACTCTGCCCTCCAGGACCTAGAGTTTGGAAGAACATAACTCCAGGCCAGAGCAGCCCAATACACACTCAGTTTTCACTGGCTGTGTCCTGACCAGGACAGCCGCTGTGCCTCTGTGCCCACCTGGAGATGTAGTGACCTGTGGTCCCCAGATCTTCCCATCCCTAGTACCCTGTCTTCCTAACATGGCACAGGGAAGGGTAGAAAAATCCAGGTCCCCAATATATCCTGTTGTTGGCACTTCCCAGACAGTTGTTCAGCGGCCCTGGGCTAGGCCAGGACAGGGTTCTGTGGTCCGCTGCTAGGGTCCACTGCCACATAGATGGCAATATATGGTTGTGGACAGTCTCTGCAACTCAGAGGCAACAGGTGGCAAGCACAAAGAATTGCTGTGGTTCAAGAGTGGTTAGCCAGCACTGTGTGTGTGGGGGGGTGATGGGGAGGAGGGCCCATCCCCTCCAGAACCCTCTTCAGGACTTTGTTGGTCCCCTCAAATTCCCACAAGCCTTGCAGCTCTACTCAGGTTTCAGTCCCTGGCAGCTGATGGGCGCCTGGCCAGAAAGACCCTCTAGCAGCTGGCCCTGGGGCATCAGCCCTACATCTCCCACTACTTCCACCCCTGGCCTTGGGGACCCTCATTCCCTCACTTGGGCACATCTGCTAGGCTACCTAAGACCCAGCACCCTCCAGATCCTACCCTAGAACCCCAGTCTTGTGCGTAACGTTATGACCCGTCAGAGGCTCCCACTGCCTATAGTAGTAACAGCATTCTTCACCAGCTCCCCCAAGGCTGGGAGCTTGCTAAGATCACGTTGGAAGCCCCAGGGTTTCTTGCCCATCCACTGCAGAGTGGGTAGTGTTGGGTAGCATTCTTCTCCTCCCTCCCCAAACCTCCCTTCTCTGTTGCGTGAGGGCAACTGCAAAACATTCTCTGCCCCAAGCATATGGAGTCCCCCGGAGTCAGGTGGGGGCAGGGACCAGCCCCTGAGGCCTGGCCTCCTGAACTTGCTTCACAACAGCACTCAAATTACCTCCAGTGCAGGGGAACTTCTCCTGCCCCCCCCCCCCCATGTATGTGCCCACCTCCCCCACACTGTTCGGCTTTCACACTCTCATCCACACACATGGGTCCTGGTCATTCCTGCCTCCCCCTTACTGGGGTTTTCCCTGGTCACCTTGGCCCAGTAGCTCTGTCTTGGGCTCTTCAGGTTGGAGGTGGGTAGTGGGTTCTGCGTGGATTCACAGGTTGCTCCAAAACCTGAGCTTCCTGAACTCCAGGGTAGCACCAGGGTGTTGGATTGTCTTGAGAACTGGTACCACCCCCCCCCCCCCCCCCCCCCCCCCCCCCACCCCCCACCCCCACCCCCACCCCCCACCCCCCACCCCCGGCCTGTAATCCTATCTGCTCTTGTGTGAAGAGCCACAAGTTAGCAGGGCAATTTATTGATTCCTTGCCTCAAAAGGAAAATAAAAGCAGCCTGGGATGTAACCAGTGGTAGAATATTTGCCTATCATGTTTGAAGTCTAATCCCAGTCTCACACACACACACACTCCTCCTCCTCAGAAAGCTGACCTCAGCCCCTGAATTTGGGGTTCAGTCTCTAGTTGCTACTCTTGAGCTGGGTTGAGAAGGAGTGTGGATGGTCTGGAGACCTCTGTCCACTGAGTGGCCTACCTCAACTTTGTCTAGGAACTAAGGAAGCCACATGGTCTCTGAAGGAAAGATGGGCCTCAGCATACTTCCAGGGTCTGCTCACTGGTGCTGGGAAAAGGGCCTCATCTCCAGCAGATCCAGCCCACCGCCCACAGTGATTTAGGCCACAGAGGGAAGCTGCCTGTGGTTCTGAACACTGTACCCACTCTCTGCTGGCAGGCAGGCAGGACTGGTCTGATCAGGGGGAACAGCTGCCTGTCTGCCCCCTCCTCATTCTCTGATGGCTGCAGCAGCTGGACAGGGTGGTCCCACAAAGGGAATGTGGGGCCACCCTAGGCCAGGCCAGCAGCTGGGCTCATTCCTGGCATGCTGGTTGTCCAGGAATGAAGTGGCTATGGATTCCAGCCTGTGGGAGGTGTGCAGGCCTGAAAAGCCTGTGGAGAGTCAGTGAAGGGGCTTTCTGGGCCCTCCACCCCCATACCAGGCCATTAGCTCTGCCAAGATAGAACAGACAACTTGCTCTCGTGACCGGGGCACTGACCAGATATCTCCCTGTCGCCAGAACCTCTGCCCAGGATCAGTGCAGGGGAGCGCAGGAGGGTCGGACACTGGCAATGGCTGATACTGTTCCCATTGGTAGTGTTGGTAAGCCTCTTGCCTGGCTAAGGCACATATTTCATGCATGGCAGAACCCTCGTCACCCTGCAGCTCCTTGGGGTTGGGGGTCAGGAAAGACCCCAGAGGGTAGACGACCGAGGAGTATAGGTTCAGAACAATGGTCACAGATGGCTCAGGGAGTTTCCAGAATGTTGTCTGGGTTGGTTCTCGGTCAGGAGCAGGGCTGGGATGATCTGGAACGCACTGTGGGAAGAGAGTCTGTTTCTTTCTTGTCTAGCTTGGTACGGAGGGACAGAGGAGCAGTTCAGAGTGTAGAAGGAGCACCTGTCTACCAAGTCACCTTCCAGGTGCCTCTCCTGGATGTGGGGAGCCTGTGAGCCAGTTGGGGCCATGTGGGTTTGTCCCAAGCACTGGATGTCCCAGCTTCCCAAGGCGGCCCTCAGCCTTGTCACATCATCTGGGACACAGGATTGGCTACACAAATGCCTCCCAAGAGCCGGAAGCTGGCTGTGGCCTGCCTGTGGGCCGCCCACTCATACCATTGCAGCTTCTGATCTGGGCACAGGGCCCTGCCAAGGCATTGTGGTTCTGTGACCTCATGAACTTGGGCTGTGGACAAGCCAGAGACCCAAGGTTCCCAGGCTCTGCCTTGACTGCCCTGCCTTGACCACACCCAGTGAGTGCCAAGCCCATGGGTGCTGCTGGCTGGAGCAGCTGGTGGAGGAAGCAGGACCAGGGAGAGGGTGGGAGGTTTTCCCAGGCCACAGGGGCTTCAGAGAGCCTGGGAACTCCCATTCTCAACAGCCCTGCCTAAGGCAGGTTGGGCACTACAGATGGCATCTGCTTGACATGCCATATGGTGCCAACTCTTTCTGTGTGGCTTTGGGCAAATGACTCAGCCTCTCTGACCCTGTCTTGGAGCTATGAATTAAGGTGCTTCTACTCTCCCATCCTGAGGTGTCATGAAGAGCCCCAGATCCCAACCCACTTGCCATCCTTGGACAGGGGGGGGGGGAGATGGAGCCAGATTTTACCCCAAGGAAGCTCCCAGGCACATCTCAGGGTCTGCCATCAAGCTCTGGCAAAAAAGCCCCAATGTCCATGGAGGCTGTAGCCTAGGTTCCCCATGCCAAGCGGGCAGGTGTGTGCCTGGTAGGAACCCCGCTCTGACCTAGAAGTGGCTATGTGTGCTGGCCTTGGCAGGTTCTAAGGCCAAGCTGCCATCTGTGAGGACAGAGCTGCCCAGACAGGACTCTGGCCCCTCCAGACTCATGCTCCCATCTTGAACAGGGTCCTCTGCTCTCTGGACTCTAGGGCCAAGTAGATGATAGGATTTTACTGCAGGTGGCCTCGGCTGCAGTGAGGGGCTGTGGACTAGGTAGCTGGGGTTCCACTGGTAGGACCCACGGGTGTGGCTACCGCAGTTGGGCTGGAAAACAGGACAGGAAAACAGAGACAGAGCCAAAGCCTTTGATCTCAAAGCAGGCTCTGTGCAAATGCTGTGTGCAGGCGCCAGTACCTTCCTGGGCCATTGGACAACCATGTGTGCTGCAGGAAGAGACATGGAGAGGCTGAAATCCAAGTGGCCTCCTGGCTGGCTGGTTATCCCCTCTCTGCTGCCCTCAGAGCATGCCCCACCCCCCAGCCACTGTTTTTTTCCTTCTGTGACCACCAGCCCCTCCACTGACCGTGGATCCAGCTGAGGGGGAGACTGAGCTTAGTAGAAGCTGGGGGCAGGGGGGCAGGAGATTGGGTAGCCAGCTGGCAACTCCACACAGAGGGCAGCTGTCCACTCTGCGCAGAGTGAGCAGTTAGGCAGCCATAGAGCTGATGGACCCAGAGGGAGGAGGTGGTGCCAGTATGATCTAGGCTTGCCAGCAGGGCTCCCTTCGTGTAAGTGCTGGTCACATAACCTTTTTATCATTTTGTAACTTTATTTTTAAGTGATTTGCCTGCTGCTGTATGTGTGTACCACACACACGCAGTGCCTGAGGAGGCCTGAACATGTCAGATCCCCTCCTGACACTGGACCTGGAGTTATAGACGGCTGTTAGCCACCATGTGAGTTCTGAGAGTCAAACCCCGGTCCTCTCCAAGAGCAATAGTGCTGTTAAACATGGACCCATCTCTCCAGCCTCCACATGACACTCCTATGAGAGAAATGAGCTGCCTGCTTTCTGGTCCCTGCCAGGGCCTCTCAATTCCCTTGCTTTGGGGCGGGGGGAGCCAAGTGGGAGCTTCCCTAGGTGTGGGCATAAAAGAGAAAGCTGTGAGACTGAAATCTCCCAAGACCTGCCCCTGGCTCAAGAAGGCCAGGCCAGCAAGGAATTGGAAGGATTGGCCCCTCTGCTTGCCCTGGGCCCTCCTGGGGGAATGCAGCCATGGACAGCTAAAGGCTAGGGGCATTTCCACACCCTGCAGTCCCCGTGTGCTAGAGCCCCCTGCCTCCATCACTTCCACAAATCCTGCCAGGCTGTGTCCCATCCATCACTGGCCTGACAACCTCCCAGCACCCTGGAAGCATGAAGTTGCCCTTGGCTTTGTTCCTAGCCAACCCATGCTGTGGAAGGTGAGGTCAACATGTGGCCAACAGCCACAACCATCATGGCAGCCTCTACCGGGCTGTGCTTTGGGGTGAGGGGTCTTTTAGAAATACCAGTGGAGCCATTGTTCACAAGGGTATCCCCAAGGTCATCAGATGACGGGTTCTTGCCATCCCTCCAAATTCAGGAGTGGAGCAAGGAGCAGCTGGAGGACAGGGCGCTCAGGGGGAGAGCCACCCAGAAAGCAGAGCTGGAAACCACCTGTGAGAACCAGGATGGACCAGGTTGGGGATGCCTTTGGGGGCTGCTGTGCATTCTATTGTGTGCTTGATAGATGAGTCTCTCCAATCAGTAGTTCCCCCCGGGGGTGGGGCCATCTGTGATCATAATCAGGTAATGGCAGTGGGTTTGGGAGAACGCGGCTCAGGAGTGCTCCCTCTGTGCTCAGATACTTCATCTCCTGTCTGCAGTCACACAACCCCAGACACTGCTTTTTTTGTTTAAATTACATTTACCTATTGTGGTGGGAGCATACACATACCTTGTAAAGGTCAGGGTACAACTTGTGGAAGTCAATTCTCTTTCTACCATGTGGCTTCCAGAGATCAAAGTCAGGTTACCCAGCTTGGGAGCAAGTATATCCCCCCCCCCCCCCGCCAGCTGAGGACCGAACCCAGGGCCTTGCGCTTGCTAGGCAAGTGCTTTACCACTGAGCTAAATCCCCAACCCCGGGAGCAAGTGTCTTTATCCACTGAACTATCTCTGGTTCAGCGGTTCTAGGGCATCACTGCGGGCATCACTGCTGGGGTGTGATGAGGAGGAAAAGGGTATATCCTGAGTTTCCAGAACTTTGATCCAGTTAGGAAAATCACAAGGCACATTGAGTGGGCCGTCCCTTTTCCCCAGCCACCCCCTCAGTTGAGCCACACAGCAAGTCCTGTCCTACCCTAGACCCTGGAGCAGCTCTGGCTGTGGCATCTGTAGGGCATGTCTTCCCTGGCCCCATACCCCGCATCCTTGTCACAGACCAGTTTGGCCAGCAAATGAGGCCCACAGACATTTAAGATTCCACTGTATAACACAGCTTGAAATAAGCTCCTTGTCGCCCTCGACTGCCTGGGGATCTGGTAGTTTGGACATTCCTTCTGCAAAGCAATCAATATTGAGAAGTTGGATGAGGTACCCTGAGCATGGCCCCTCTCTGTTCACACAGAGGAGCCGTCCACTCTTGGACTCCATGACCCGGTTTCTGGAAGTGTCTGAGATCAAGCCCCAGGCCTGGTGGCACAGAGAGGTTTCAGATACTAGGTCTGGCTGCCCTGGGTGGCTGGGACGAGTCTGTCTGGGTGAAGGCTGGACACAGGTGCTTAGCAGTTCCCCTGCTCACTTGACCTCTTCTGATAAAAGCAGGCATTGTTACTGTTAACTTGTGACATTTAAGCTGTGAGGCTGAGGAAGGACACATGTCATCTCCTACCCTAATTCAGTGGCCCTGGTCCTGAGTCCCTAGCCCCACCATCCTCCTGGCTCTCTCCTAGGGAGCAAGAGTTGCCCCCTGGGCACTTTCCTGGGCTCTGTTGCACCTGACCATTCAGGGACCTCAGGAAAAGTGCAGACCCACACATTGCCTCCAAGTAACCAACAAACTCTGCTTCTAGGGGTCTGCTGACCCTGTGGACACAGCCTATATTCTGGGCTCTTCTAGGGGTCTGCTGACCCTGTGGACACAGCCTGTATTCTGGGCGCTTCTAGGGGTCTGCTGAACCTGTGGACACAGCCTGTATTCTGGGCTCTTCTAGGGGTCTGCTGACCCTGTGGACACGGCCTGTATTCTGGGCTCTTCTAGGGGTCTGCTGACCCTGTGGACACGGCCTGTATTCTGGGCTCTTCTAGGGGTCTGCTGACCCTGTGGACACAGCCTGTATTCTGGGCTCTTCTAGGGGTCTGCTCTCCCTGTGGACACAGCCTGTATTCTGGGCTCTAGTCAAGGAGAGGGGAAAGGTATATGGGAGAGGAAACACCCAAATGGGAACTTTGAGAATTAAACACCCCAGGATGTGGCTGCCAAGGCCCACATAGCCTGTATTCTCTAGGTGGTGTAGGGCCCAACCACAGCCCCAAGAGTGATGTTACCTGGTGTTCCTGTGCCCTATGTTACTGTGTTTCGTCTGTGTTTTAGAGCCTTGGCCTGTCCTGGGCAGTCCCTGAGCCAGAGCTGAGTACCATGTACCCCTGGCGCCAGGCACCAGCCCCAGGCCGTGTGCGGAGAGCTTGGGTCATCCCACCCATCAGTGTGTCTGAGAACCACAAACGCCTCCCCTACCCACTGGTGCAGGTAAGAGAAGTGGGGGTGGGTGGGTGGGGTGTCCCGGGTGTCCCTATAGATTCTCTCATTTCCTAAAGGTCCTTTTGGACTTGGGGGAGCTCCATCTCCTGATGGGAGCTAGGTGTACAACCTTAGAAGGACTTTCCTACTTGGCCACTCTGAGTTTCTGGAATAAAAGCAAGGTTCCCATAGCCCTGGGTCACATACACCCTGAGCTACTCCAGTGGACATGCCCCTAGGCTGTACACCCTGGAAGACATGCTTTGTTTATTCACCAGTACAAGTAGACCTGTGACATGAACAGTCAGCCTTCCACATACCCAGAATGTAACTGGCTACCAAACCCCAGGATGCCCTGGAGTAGAGCTTGAGTTTAGGAGGGAAATGTGTTGGTCTTCAGAGCCTTGGACCTTTGTGCACCTAGCTGGGGAAGAACATGAAGGTGTCGGGGTACTCTCTGGCCCCCACTAAGCCCCATTCCTACTCTACAGATCAAGTCTGATAAGCAACAGCTGGGCAGTGTCATCTACAGCATCCAGGGGCCCGGTGTGGATGAGGAGCCCCAAAATGTCTTCTCCATTGACAAGTTCACTGGGCGGGTGTACCTCAACGCCACATTGGACCGTGAGAAGACGGACCGCTTCAGGGTAGGCCTCTGCTGCCCACCTGACAGGCTGTAGGTCAGATGCTTCTGAAGCAAGAGCTGGTCCTCGTAGGACCCACATCTGAGGATTCAAGGTTTGGGATCATGTTCCCACTTAACACAGCGTCACTTTGAGGCCATGAAATAGGGCTGGGTGTTCCTTTGGAGGTGAGAGCATCTTTGCAACCGATGGCACGACAGCCAGTTCTCTCTGGATCCAGGTTCTGTTGGTGGATAGGTATGTCATCAAGAATTCCAAAACAGTGTTACCGTCAGCAGCAGAAAGTGATCTCTGAGGTGTGACTGACTGGCCAGCAAGGGCCTCACTACCATTACAGTATTGGGATTAGAAAGGAGGTAAGAGTCACATTGAGATGTGCACAAGGCCAAGAGATGAGCCCAGGCCCTCCTCTGGGTTCTCTGCACATAGACATCTGCCAGGCTGAGATGTAGTGTGCTTGTTTAACATGAAGAGGCCCTGGATTCCATCCCCAACATGACTAAATAAATAGATAATAAATAAATAGAGCTTTGCATAGTGTTACAGGCCTGTGAGCCTTAGGAGGCTAAGGCAGGAAGATCATGAGTTTGAAGCCAGCCTGAGCTACAGAGTTACAAAAATGAAACTAAGTAAAACACTAGGAATCAAGTACTGTACCAGGACCCTGTGGACTGCATCCTATCTGGCTGAAGCAGGAGAGCTTTCTATCTCCACTCTTCCAAGGACCAACATTTCTTTTTTTCCCCTCCCTCCCTCCCTTCCTTCCTTCCTTCCTTCCTCCCTTCCTCCCTCCCTCCCTCACTCCCTCCCTCCCTCCCTCCCTCCCTCCCTCCCTCCCTTCCTTCTTCCCTCCCCTCCCCTCCCCTCCTCTCCTCTCTTTTCTTTTCTGAGACAGTGTTTCTCTTTGTGTAGCATGGCTTCCCTGGAACTTGCTCTGTAAACCAGGCTGGCCTCAAACTCTTAAGAGATCTACCTGCCTTTGCCTCCTAAGTGTCAGGATTAAAGGTGTGCGCCCCCACACCTGGCTCCAACATTTCTTTAACATCCTCTAGACATTCTTCCAAAGTGAGAGACTACTATGGTATTCTTACAGAAGAATCCATTAGATGATTTTCTTTTTAAATGTGATTCACAATGTCTTGCTGTGTATCTCTAGCTGAGCTTGAACTTACCTTCCTGTCTCTGCCTCCTGAATGTTTGGAAATTATGTCATGCCATTCTCCAAAAAGCAGCAGGTTAAAATGTTGTAAGCTCATGTGAGACCCTGCTCCAAAAAGTAAAATGAATTAAGCTAGGCACAATGCAGGCAGATCTCTTTAAGTTCAAGGCCAATTTGGTCTACCAAGTTCCAGGACACCAGGGCCCATAGCCTGTCTAAGAAGAAGGAGGAATGAGTAAAATTTTGACAGAAGCCCAAACCACATAGAGTAAGGGAGATAAACCCAGAACCTTAGTGAGTGCATTATTTCACCCCCAAGATGATGCAGTGAGCGTCCTGGCAGCCAAGGAGAGAGGTTGTAGCCTATGTGCTGGGAGAACTCAGGATCCATTCAGGGAGAGGGTGCATGCCCACACATACACTCCGTCCCATGTGTTCAGCACCTGTGTTCAGCCCATGGGCACTTGCTGTTCTGCATGGCTTTAGAGACACAGAGCCAGCCCTTGCCTACCTTCTGTTTGGACAGCTAAGGGCCTTTGCCCTGGACTTGGGTGGCTCTACCCTGGAGGAGCCCACAGACCTAGAGATCGTTGTGGTGGATCAAAATGACAACCGGCCAGCCTTCCTACAGGATGTGTTCAGAGGCCGCATCCTGGAGGGTGCCATCCCAGGTGAGGTGGGAAGTCCATGGGGTGGGGCTTCAGAAAGTCCAAGTCCAGAATCCCCCACAGCCAAGGGTTTAAGGACTAGAGATGCAGCTGCCCTCTGCATCATGCTCCCTACCCCCTGCCCCCAAATGGCAAGTCAAAGGTCACCCAAAAGGTCAAGTGTAAGGAAGCAGTCTCCTTCACACTTCCATGTCAATTTGACCTTCAAACCCTGTCTCAACCCCCACCCCCCAAAAAAAAATTGCCCAGCGCAGAAAGGCTTCTGGGTGTCTGTGTTCCAGGAGTTCCCCCCTCTTTCATGGTGGTGAATCGTTCAGTCCTGTTGAGTGAATCCACAGAGCCTGAGCTTGCCTGTGTTGTTTCTACCCTCCAGAGGAAACTCCACAGGGCCAAGTATCCCCTCCTCTGGCCGGTGCAGTTTGGTCTCAAATAACCCGGCCAGTTGTGATAGCACCTGCCTGGGAGCCCAACACCTAGGAAATGGAGCCTGAGTTTAAGGTCGCTTTTAATTACCTAACCAATCTGAGGGCAGCCTTGACTCCATGAGACTCTGCTCTTACCCCAAGTACCCCTTCAAATCCATACACCAGTCCTGTCCTTCCTCAGGCGGTCTGGCTGGGCAGGGCCAGGCAGAGCACTGTGCCCACTCCCCCTCTGTTCTACTCTGCCTGTTCCCAGTGTGTTCAAACCTGGACTGGGTAAGAGTTTCCAGAATCCCAAAGCATGTGAGCAGCAGAAACTTGCCCTGCTTTGCCATTCAGGTTCATTCTATTCCATCTCATTTACTCATTAAGTAAATGAGATTTAAAGTAGCAGTATGCATTTCGTTATAATCTTTATTCTGACCTGATTTCGGAAAGCCTAAAACAATTCCTGTGTGCCCATTGCAGGGACCTGTTTATCAGTTTACTTTTTTTTTTTTGGTCTTCTCACTCAGCTACTTGGCTGACTGGATGCTGAACATTCTTACAATGACAGTGTGTTCTGACAGCTCTCTGTAATTACCAAAGTCAGGAAATACGTGTGCATACCACCCCAGCGTGGCGTCTACTGACCTTATCCCGTTGTAATTTCCATAGTAATGAGTTTGTAAGGCTAGAGAACAGTTGGTCAGGTGTTCTAGTCCCGCAACCTTTCCTTCATTCTCTCTATCAGGCTTGTTTCTTTGTGCCTCTTCTGATTTTGCCATCTCGCCCTGTGTGCCTCCCAGGTCCACCAGGCCCACACAGTACTTGGCCATTTCAGCCCCCTGGAGCAGAGTGGCCTTCCTGCTCTGGGGTTGGTCCCCTCTTGCAGGGAGCGACTGGTGTGTGAGTGGATATGGGGCTGGGCTGACTGCAGCTCTATCCCAGTTGTGATTAGCTGTGAATGGCTTATTTGGGTGTTTCCATCTCTCTCTGCCTGGCCAGCATGCCCAAGCGTTTTCTGGCCACCTACCCTTCCTAGCAGGGGTTGCTCCTGAAGACCTCAGCTCTGCTCCAGCGCTTTTCGGAGAGCAGGAGAGGTCTGGCACCAGGGCAGAGATATTCTCTCACAGTCCCGGCCCGGACTGCATGTCTCTCGTTACGCTTCCCACATCCCCTGCCAGCTTCAGCTCCTTACAGGGTCCTTGTGGTACTTGTTAGTGCCACAATAGTGGGCTAGAACTGTCCTTTGGGGCCCTTCTCCCCACTGTGTGGGGAAGGCTTATTTCTTCTGGGTAGACTGGTAGCATTGTATTTCTTTTTCTTTTTTTCTTTTTTCTTTTCCCAGAGCTGAGGATCGAACCCAGGCCCTTGCGCTTGCTAGGCAAGCGCTCTACCACTGAGCTACATCCCCAGCCCATAGCTAGTGTTCTTAGTCGCTGAGCCTTTGCTCTGGTCTCTGGAGTTGTGATTCTTGCTTTCGTAGTCTCATGTTCCATGCATCTGGGAATACACACACATCTGGACATGTGCACGTGTGAACACTACATGTGAACTCATTCACACCTATGTGAGTCACGGCACATGGGTTCCAGCTCCCAGAGATGCCTCTGCTTCCAAGTCAGCCCAGGGTCCCCTCCCCACAGCACACTGCAGCCCCTTCTCTGATGGAGGAGCTGGCATTTCATGCCTACATTTCCTTACCTGCTTGCCAGAGAACGCTCCCAGAGCACAGGATTGGTAATCAGTCCCATGACTCAGAAGCCTGCTGGAAGCACTGTCCTTGGCTTCAGCTTGGGGGCCGGTACTATGCAGAAATTACCCAGTAGCTCCTGTCTGTGCAAGGTAGGCCTGAAGCACTGGCTGGTATTTGCTACAGAGCATCCAGCAAATGACATCACAGGTGAGCAAGCCAAGGGCTTGAGATACAGGGTGCCCAGAAGCTTGTCCTCACATCCTGACCCACTCCACTGCCTCAACTTTCTTACATCTATTCTGGAGAGAGGGTCAGACCAAATCTCTTCTGAGAGAAAAGCGGGTGACAGGTGAGGAGGACCCTTCCTTGTGCTGGGGCCTTGACCAGTAGCACCTTCCCAATGGCCACAGCTTCCCTATCGGCAGCACCTTGGAGGATGCTAGGAACCTGGTTTGCTCTGTACCCATGTATTTATGTTTCCTTCACCTGGGCTGGTGTCAGCACCCTAAAGCTGGGCTCAGGGCTATCTGAGGTTCCCTGTGCCTTTAGCACTCTAACCCAGTAAATTAGCTCCACTTACTGACCTAGCATCTGGTAGAAGACACATTGGTTCTTCGCTGAAATGCTCCTGCAGTGGTCAACCTTGTACAGGCAAGGCAGCAGGAGTGCCATGGATGTGAGGCTGTTGCACACTGCCAGCCCCAGTGACACACAGTAGTGAAAGCAGGCTATCCACTCTGTGCTCATAGTCAGACCTAGGGAATGTGTGTATCCTCCACACCAACTGGGTGCCCCCCACCTGTCCCCATGGCCGTTGATCCCATTTTCCCATCCTCCTAGGTACCTTTGTAACCAGGGCTGAGGCCACAGATGCCGATGACCCCGAGACTGACAATGCAGCGCTCAGGTTCTCCATCCTGGAGCAGGGCAGCCCTGAGTTCTTCAGCATTGATGAGCATACCGGGGAGATCCGTACAGTACAAGTAGGACTGGACCGTGAGGTGAGGCAGCCCCATGGAAACGGAGGGCCCAGTTCTCTGCATCGGGTTTCCTTAAGCCTCAAGGCTCCTCACAGGCCTTCCCACCTCTCAGCCTGTACTGTGATTAGTACCCTTGCCTGGCTCTTTGCTCATGCTCTCATCCTCTGAGCCTAAACCACTTGTGCCTAAAGATGCCTGCGGCTCTTGTGTGCAGCTGGACCTGGGTGTTCCTGTTCCTGCCCCTGATGTGGCTCCCTCAGCCAGCAATCTGCTTACTGCTGCCCCTAACATCTGACATTTCCAGTAGCACAGCTGACTGAGGCAGGGGCAGACCCTGGAAGGAGTAAGCCTGTAGGTGGCTCTGCTGCCTTCCTAAAATGGTTTTTAGATATCACATCTTCTGAGTTCATGTCACGTTGTCCCCAGGTGGTCGCTGTGTATAACCTGACCCTGCAGGTGGCAGACATGTCAGGAGATGGCCTCACTGCCACAGCCTCGGCCATCATCTCCATAGATGACATCAACGACAATGCCCCTGAGTTCACCAAGGACGAGGTGACACCTCCGCCCCCCCTCACCAGCTTAGGGTTACCTTCCCTTTGTAGGTTCCAGTTGGGGACTCTTGAAGATGGGTGATTTCAAGGCTTGGGGAAGGGCAGTGTATGAACAGGGAACCTGAAATAGAGGGGCCCCGGGAACACGGATTACATGTGAGGTTCCTTAGAGAGAAGCAGCTACACGGTGCCCTCAGGGTCCTCAGCCCAGAGTAAGTCTCCTAGACCCTTGCTGTGTGAGGAAGATAGTTGGCCCAGCATCCAGGAACTGCTACAGCATGCGGGACCAGTAGCTCAGGAACAGACAATCCTGTGAACTATCCTGTGGTGAGCAGCATAGTTAGGTGAGAAGCAAGGAAGGAACCCTGGGTCATAGGGCCAGGCATTCTATTTCCCTCAATCTACCAATGTGGTGAGTAACTGGGGCTGGGGTCTCCTAGTTCTTCATGGAGGCTGTAGAAGCTGTCAGTGGAGTGGATGTGGGACGGCTCGAGGTAGAGGACAGAGACCTGCCCGGTTCCCCTAACTGGGTGGCCAGGTTCACCATCCTGGAAGGCGATCCTGATGGGCAGTTCAAGATCTACACAGACCCCAAGACCAATGAAGGTGTGCTGTCTGTGGTCAAGGTGAGCCGGGTCCCTGTCATGTGCGTTTCCCTCAGCTAGAATCTGCTAGTAGGCATCTTCCTGCAGCTTGAGCTGCCCTGGGTCCCTTACTGGTAGAGCTGTGCTAGCTGACCTGGGGTAAGGTCATGGGATGGACTGGATGCTGACTACAAGTCTCTGGCAGAACTGGGCAGCAGGAGGCCATTACTATAGCCTTCTCCTTCCTTATTAGAGAGTCCCACATTTTCAAGGAGAAGTGAACCAGCATGAGTCCCATTCCTGCCAGAGATGCAGGTACCATGAATAATACAGGTATAGGCAATCACATACGTAGACATAGATGCATTTGGATGTTGGTGCATTTGAAGATTTATTGCAAGAAGCTGGTCAGACAATTTGAGGCAGATTGGAACTCTCAAGGGAGAATTTCTTGCATGCTGCTCTCAAAACCTGCATGGTGGGGGACCACTGTGAGCCAGGTTGGCTCCTCTGCTTAGCATCCACTGGCACATCTACCACCCAACTATGTCCAAAAACCTGTAGCTGTTGAGTAACACATGAAGCTGCCATTCCACACTCAACAAATTCCTTTGGAGTGACGGGAATTCATCTTGTAAGCTGTTAATATTTGAGTCTTGCATCATTTTTATTGTACCAAGGTTTGAAGGAGGAAGAAGGAAAAACGGGCTCTCTGGACAGGCCCAGGGAAAGGCTGTCTAGATTGTACTTGGGATTTCAGCTGTCTCTGTTATCCTCCCACAGCCCCTGGACTATGAAAGCCGTGAGCAATATGAGCTCAGAGTGTCTGTGCAGAATGAGGCCCCACTGCAGGCAGCTGCCCCCAGGGCCCAGAGGGGCCAGACCAGGGTCAGTGTGTGGGTTCAGGACACCAATGAGGCTCCAGTGTTTCCAGAGAACCCACTGAGGACAAGTGTAGCTGAAGGAGCCCCCCCAGGCACCTCCGTGGCCACCTTCTCTGCCAGAGACCCTGATACACAACAGCTGCAGAGAATCAGGTGGGGTGCCCTGGGCCCTGGGGGTCAGGCAGAGGAATCAGGGGCCCCATTCCTGGGGAGGGTACCTCTGGATTCTGAGGGTGAGAGAGGCCATTGGTGTACATCCCTGGGGGGTGGATCTCTGGGGTGTTGAGTCCCTTGGATACCTATGTGTGCATGTGGATTGACCACACCCCATAGGGCAGGACTGGGCTCCAATAAGGATACATAGTCCAGTCCAAGACTGTTCTTCGCCAGTCTCTGACTGTCGACCTGTCCATTTTCATGGACCCTTGTTTCCTGGGAGAGCTACTAATGCCTTAAGTACACCACTGGTCTCAAGCCTGGCACAGTGTCTCCATGGTACCAGTTGTGAGAAAAGTGGACTGCAGACTGCCAGTTGCTGAGGGGCACTGGACAGCAGCCTGCCTCATGTGCAGGTGGGCCAGATAACGAGCTTTGGAGGGTTGGTGGCTGGCAAGATGGCTTAGTGGGTTAAGGTGCTTGCCACCAAACCTGACCACATAAGTTCATTTCCTGGAACCCACCTGGTTGGAGGAGAGAACCAATTCCTACACATTGCCCTTTTACCTCTTGTATGTCATGGTGCTCATGCATGTACACACACGTGCAAATAAATAAATGTAAAAATATTTAAAATATAAAATGAAATAAAAAAAGAAAACAAGTTAACTAGGGGCTGGGAGGCCTCAAAGGCTGAATGCTGGGTAACCACAGCTCCTGGCAGAAACATATGGGCGTGTGTGTGATAATAGGTATTTGTATATATGATATGTGATCCCATGTCTGGGTATATGGGTGCACCTCACCCTACTTCCCCCATCCCCACCAACAGCTACTCCAAGGACTATGACCCAGAAGACTGGCTGCAAGTGGATGGGGCCACAGGCAGGATTCAGACCCAGCGAGTGCTGAGCCCTGCTTCACCCTTTTTGAAGGATGGCTGGTACAGGGCCATCATTCTGGCCCTGGACAATGGTGAGGAGAAACCCCTGCCTTGGGTGGTGTCCCTGTCCCACAACCCAGCACTTTTCTAAGTGGACTGAAAGGGTAGGTTGTGGCTTGATCTTGAGCTTATCAGCATTCCTCTACTTGCAGCCATGCCACCCAGCACAGCCACAGGCACCCTGTCCATTGAGATCTTAGAAGTCAACGACCACGCCCCAGCACTGGCCCCTCCTCCATCTGGCAGCCTGTGCAGTGAACCAGACCAGGGCCCTGGCCTCCTCTTGGGTGCCACAGATGAGGACCTGCCTCCGCACGGTGCTCCCTTCCACTTCCAGCTGAACCCCAGGGTCCCAGATCTCAGCCGGAACTGGAGCCTCAGCCAGATTAACGGTGTGTTGCCCCCCAAGACCCTGGGACCTAGGAGATAGGCCGACAGAATGTATCGCCACAATTACATCCTTGGGCAGGACCCCAGGTTGCTTTCCACAGTACTCAATGGGTAGTGGAGAGACTGGCACCCAGTGACTCTGGTACTCTCCGGACGAGAGCAGGGTTATCCTGGAGTTTGTGCTGACCTCTGCACCTTTTTCAGTGAGCCATGCACGCTTGAGGCTCCATCATCAGGTCTCCGAGGGCCTGCATCGCCTGAGCCTGCTGCTCCAGGACTCTGGGGAGCCACCCCAGCAGCGAGAGCAAACGCTGAACGTTACTGTGTGTCGCTGTGGGACTGACGGTGCTTGCCTGCCTGGGGCCTCTGCACTGCGAGCAGGAGGTGTGGGCGTCAGCCTGGGCGCACTGGTCATTGTACTGGCCAGCACCGTGGTCCTGCTCGGTGAGTGCGGGACCTTGGTCCCGCCCTCTGTCCTGGATCCCTTCCCCACCGTAAGTCCCCTAAGCGCCCACACTGCAGCCAGCCTTTCATGCTTCTGCAGTTCTCATCTTGCTTGCTGCGCTCCGCACACGGTTCCGGGGGCAGTCACGGGACAAGAGTCTGTTGCATGGGCTACAAGAGGACCTTCGGGACAACATCCTTAACTACGATGAGCAAGGAGGTGGGGAGGAGGACCAGGTAAGGAAACAGGATGGCTTAGACACACTGAGCCCTGGGAAGGAGTCCCTAGAATGCCTACCAGCCTCCTAGTAGGTCTGGCAACCAGGTGGTCCCTATTCTGAACGTAACTGCTTTCTGGCTCACAGGACGCTTATGACATAAACCAGCTGCGCCACCCAGTGGAACCAAGGGCCACCAGCCACTCTCTAGGCAGGCCACCCCTTCGCCGGGATGCCCCCTTTAGCTACATGCCACAGCCACATCGAGTGCTGCCCACCAGCCCATCTGACATTGCCAACTTCATCAGTGAGGTAAGTGCCCTGGGGTTGATTCCAGAATGGGCACAGGCATACTTGTGTGCTTAACATGCACACAAACACACCCATATCCAGACCTTGCTTCTAGTTCTCACACTACAGGAATCGGGGTAAGCTCACCAGCAGGACCCTGGCTGAGCCTTAGGAAAGAAAGTACCAGAGGGTTAGTGAGCAGGTGAGCCAGGCACTTTCCAAACACTGTGGGTTGCAGAGGAACATAAGCAGCTGCATGGCTACAGAAGGCCAGCCGGCACTGCCTTCACAGTTCTGTTCCTGTCCCTCTGTGGGGCATACCAGCCTTGCATGTTTCCTGACCTCTTTCCTTGTGTTTACTCTGATGAAGCATGGACAGCACGTGTATTAGAGTCATCTGGACAGAGCCTCAGTGGGACACTGCATGAATGACTACTGTCTACACAAAAGATGATCAGAAAGTGGGGTAGATGGCTAGTTTGGGCCATGCAAGGAATATCCTATTCACAGGCCTGCCCACACAGCCCAGAGAAAGTTCCCAGCAAATCAGGGGTATTCTTGGGGGTGCTAAGCCTAGTGCAGGTACTGGTTACAAGATGAGAGGGTGGCAGTGGAGGAGGCCAGATGCTTATGGAAAAGCTCCTGAGAGGGAGGCTGAGCTGTCTCTCCATGCTGCTGGGGAAAGAACCTTTTTTGCTAGCCCATTATGTACTGGGAGATGTTCTACACTCATCCCTCTTAAGAGAAGTTCCCTTCTGGTGCACTGCCCAAGGCAGACTTAGCCTTGGCCATGGCTAACAAGGCTCCTTCCTGGCTTGTCTCTGAGTGGTCCTGAGGTCTGTGGGGGCTTTTCCACAGGGCTTGGAGGCTGCGGACAGTGACCCCAGCGTGCCTCCCTACGACACAGCTCTCATCTATGACTACGAGGGAGATGGCTCTGTGGCAGGGACACTGAGCTCCATCATGTCCAGCCTGGGAGATGAGGACCAAGACTATGATTACCTTCGGAACTGGGGCCCCCGCTTTGCCCGGCTGGCAGACATGTACGGCCATCAGTGAGAGGCAGAGCCAGAGCAGATGTGCTGTCTGGACATGGCCATTTGGCCCAGCCAAGGGGCTTTCTCCTGGGGACACACACCCAGAGATACTAGGAGGGCCAACAGGAAATCCCATCCTTGGCTCCATGGCAGATAATCTCACTGACTGAGGCCATCTCTATGGACTTCAAGAGAGGACTGAGTTGGGGGTGGTGGAGGAGACCCTGGAGCATAGGCAGAGGGGGCACTCTCCTGCTGGGGTGGGGAAGCCACCTTCAGTTGCCCTGCCAGGGATGTACATCCATCTTTGTCTCCCAGTTGTACTCGCCTCTGTATCAAAGCAGGAGTCTAAGGAGTGGGTTGGAATTAAAAACAGTATTTGGTGGACCACAGATGACCAGTGCTACACTACAGAGCATGCAGCATCCCTTGCCTCAAGCCTGCCTTCGGGAGGGACCTCAGGGCCTTGCTCAGCACAGTTGGTGGGAGTGAGGGGGGGCAGCAAGCAGAGGACTGGTGAGTTCAGAGTGAGTGTGTGATTATGTGTACACATATAGGGGAGGGGCAGAGGGGCATTAGCAAGGGCCCCTCCAACCCCCAGATTCAGACAAAAAGAGGACTGAGTTCTACAGTTGTCCTTATCCTAATGGGTCTGGCCAGGGCAGAGACCAAGCACTGCTCACTTTCCGTGTGTGTGTGTGTGTGTGTGTGTGTGTGTGTGTGTGTGTGTGTGTGTGTGTGATGTCTATCCTGTTGTTAGTTACCTCTGCTCTGGGCATTTGAAGTGCTCAGCTGTGTCCTTTGTCCCAGTTGATAGAGGCTGCTGGGTGGGATTGTGCTACTGGGAATTGGCAGATAGGGTGATGAAGAAGTGGGTGTCCTGTAGTGATGGGTGGACCCCAGCTGTGACTGTCAATCAGCAGGATAGCCAGGGAAGCAGAGACCATGTGTTTCTGCACCTCTTGGTGAGAGAGGTCCCCTGGGGTAGCCACCCTATCTAGGCACATTCCTTCCAAGCCCCCACCCCTTTCCATGTAAGAGTCTTGCAGGAGGATGCCAGCCCAGTGTAGACTCCAGAGGAGCCTTCCTGATCAAGCTAGGACAATATCCACTTCTCACTGTGTGCCCCACTGCTTTCCCATGTACCATGCTACAGCAAGTTCCACCACCATGAAAAGGTGCAGCATCTGCCTACCCCAGGCTCTGCTAACCTCTGACCCTTCACCTCTGCACTGCACCTGTGCCTAGGAGCAAGTGTTCTAGACCTAAACCATATATATATTTGGTTTTTTGAGACAAGGGTTTCTCTGTGTAGCTTTGAGCCTTTCCTGGATCTTGCTGTGTAGACCAGGCTGGCCTTGAACTCAACAAAGATCTGCCTGCCTCTGCCTCCCGAGTGCTGGGATTAAAGGCGTGCGCCACCACCGCCCAGCAGATCCCTATATTTAACACTGTCAAAGAAGATCCTCTGGGCCCTCAACTCTCTGGGCCTCAGTTTTGATGTTTTATAGTTACTGTGCAAATTATTGTGAAGAGACACCATGACTGAGAAACTTATAAAAACAATCCCAACGTGTCCTAATTGGGAGCTTTCTTGGCTGGATAGTGGTGCTGCACACCTTTGATCTCAGCACTTGGGAAGCAGAAGCAGGCAGATCTCTGAGTTTGGGGCCAGTCTGGTCTACAGAGCTAATTCCAGAACAGCCAGGACTACACAGAGAAACCCTGTCTTGAAGGAAAAACAAAAAAAACAAAACCAAAAACAATAACAACTCTGAAGCCAACCCCAGTGACACACCTTCAGTAAAGCACAAAATTCAAAATGGGGGCCATCCTCATCACACTGTCATGTTCCCTAAGTGTATATAAGTTGTATGTGGGAGTGTTCACTTGTTTGTTTTATAATACTTGTGTGTTATAGTTTTGGATTGTGAGCCTAGCCTTTAACGGCCGAGCCATCTCTCCAGCCCCATACTTGTGTGTTATTTCAAGAGCAACCCCAGAAACCAGGTGGGGTTGGACTCAGAGCTTTTCTGGATGCCAAGGCCCTCGACCTAGCTAGGTCTTCTGCCTCTCTTTTCTGGGTTTATGCCTCTTCAAGCCTGAAATACCGTTTTGAGGAGTGCTAGGCCAGAGTTGACTCCAATGCCTGGTCATTTGTGAAAGCAGACAGAAGGGTAGGGGCCATCTGCGGCAGGTTTCAGCACCTTCTGGCAGGTCTCACAGAGATGTGGCCACTTCCTAATTTCCACCCAGCCCAAGAGAAGGACATGGCTGTGAAATCAAGGCTGCCAAAGGGGACAATAGGTGGTGAAGCAGGCAGGTTATCAGCCCAAGGGTAGGAAGGAATGAAGGTGGCTTGGAAGGCGGCAGCTACCACTTCCCATTCAGAGCACTGAGCTTGCCTCTGGCACACACTGCTTACAATCCAGTGCCTGTGCACCTCATGGACAATTCCCTTCTGGTCTGCGCCTTAACCTGAACTGACCAGGTCATTCTATTAGTTAAAGTGCCTCCTGTCATGGAATTCTAGCTGTAACAGCACCAGCCCAAACACAGATTGCTCAAAAACTTCACATAGTATGGTGTCCAGGCCCTTGCTAAAGCCAGCCTACCTGCTGTCAAAGTGTGGTTTAAATCTTCCTTCCCAGGCCCAGCAACCTGTCATCCCTAGGCCTGATGGGAGAGCCAGCCTGTCCCAGCCTGTCCCCCAGGGGCAGCCTGAACAAGACAGGAGGGTCCCATGAGAAGCCTAGCGTGACACCTTAGCAGACAGAGGAGGGCCATGGGGAGGATAGCAGGCCGGTCCACTGTTCTAGGACAGGTGTCCTGGGTTGACCAAGCTGTGCAGCAGGACAGGGTGGCAGAGGGTAGGGGGCGTCAACAGAGGCTCAGTTTTACACCAGCCCCAGAGCCATGGGGAGCGATCACTAGAAGCCCCACAAGGCTGAGCCCATAAGAGTCAACACGCAAGAATGCCAAAATCCTGCGCACAGGGCGGAACGGTGGGCGGGCTCCACAAAGAGGAAACCTGCTGAGGGCGGGGCTCGTGTCCAGGAAGCGTGGAGGAGGTCACAACAGGGCGGGGCCTGTCCTGGCGAACGTACCCAGGTGTCTGCGGGTTAAACTCCCTCGTGATCCATGCTGGGCTTGAGTCCAGAGATGACTGCCAGACCAGGCCTTCTCGTCAAGGCGTCCCAGTAGCTGAGCACGTGCGGCCCTAGGTGGAAGGTACTGTCCTGCAAGTCTTAAGGTCTTCAGGCCTCTGTCGCCGCAGGCAACGTCACAGTGCTGGGGCGGCGCCAGGTTTGCTCTGCGCGGTACAGGCAGGTCTCAAGCTCCTGCTCTTTGGCTGCAGCATTTCCAAGGTTAGCATTTCTCACTGATTCGTCATTTTTGTGCTATGGACGGGCTTTGCGTTTTCATAAACATAATTGACAAATTTTTGTATCGAACATATTTACTTTTTTTTTTTCTTTGAGTTTCTCTGAATAGCCCTTGCTGTCTTGGAACTTGCTCTGTAGACCAGACTGACTTCGAACTCAGAGATCCGCCTGCCTCTGCTTCCCGAGTGCTGGGATTAAAGGTGTGCACCGCCACCGCCCGGCCTTTAACTTTTAAAAGTTGAAGTAGGATCACAACTCTAAGTTGTAATTCAGTGCTGGGAGGCCTTGCCTAATATGAGTTATAACCTAACCCTAGATCCCCAGCATTTTGACCAAAAAAAAAAAAGGGGGGGGGGTGCAATGGATACGACCATTATAAAAGTCCAATATAAACCTTGTTCCAGGTAGCTTCACTACCTGTTTCCTTGTTCCAGCAACTACCAGCCACCAACCAGCTGCCACTGGTTTGATGCTTCAGGCAAGGGACTCTTAAATCCTCAGGCCTCGGGTTAGGAATCTTTACATAAAAACTACGTCAACTCCACTTTAACTTTGAGTCAACACCGCATGTCTGAAGGACTGAAGAGTGTTCACATTGTTCATGGGCTCCTAGGAGTGGACATTTGGGTCATTCCCACCTTGCAGGTTGTAACCAGCTGGGCTGGGTAGTGCTAATAATCAACTTGAGAACCTAGAATCACCAGGAAGGCTAACCTCTGAATAAGCCTGTGGGAGATTATCTTGATTATGTTAATTGAGGTGGGAAGACGCCTCCACTGGGGGTGGCGCTATTCTCTGGGCAGGGGATTCGGAACTGTTTTAAGAGTGGAGAAAGTCTGCTGAGCACTGGCACATAGCATTTATGTCGCTCTTTTCTGGCGAGGGTGTACTGTGATCAGCTGCGGTAAACTCCAGTCACTGTGACGTCCTTGTCATCATAGACTGGAAAGCCTGCTTTTCCCTTGATTTGCTCTACCAGGCAGCAACCGGAAAACTAAGCTTTGCCATGAACCTGACTGCAGGTGTTTGTGGCAATTGTCTCCATTTATTCTGGGTATCACCTGAGTGGCTGCTGCACATATGGGCTTTCTGTTCAGGTCTTTATGAAATATTTTCCTTTTGGTGGGGGCAGAATCTCTGTAGCACAGGCTGCCCTGTGTAGCCAAGGATAACCTTGAACTTCTGATTCCTCCGCCTTCATCCATCCCCCAATTGAGAGCTGGGATTTCAGGTATGTATTACCACACCCTGTTTGTGCACACTGGTTCTACCAACTGAACTACATTCCCAGCCCTCTTTTTTTAAAGAGTAACTTTGGTCTTTCCAAACTAATGACTAAGTATATGTTCCATAAAACTGTCATTTTTAACTTTTCTGTACCATTTGTTGTTTTGGGTGCTTTTTAGCTACTCTATTTAAAAAAAATTATTGTATTTATCTCCACACTTTGTGTGGAGAGGAATGTTCGTGTGCCTTGGCACAGGTGTGGAATCATTGGTTCTGTCCTTCTAAGATCTGAGTTCCAGGAACTGAATTCAGATCTTTGGGCTTGATGGTGGCAAGCACCTTTCCTGGCTGAGCTGTCTGCCATCTTGTTTGTCCTCCTTCCCTCCCTCCCTCCTTCCCTCTCCCCCCCCTTCTCTTTCTTTCTTTCTTTCTTTCTTTCTTTCTTTCTTTCTTTCTTCCTTCCTTCCTTCCTTCCTTCCTTCCTTCCTTCCTTCCTTCCTTCTTTCTTTCCTTCCTTCTTTCCTTCCTTCTTTCCTTCCTTCTTTCCTTCCTTCTTTCCTTCCTTCTTTCCTTCCTTCTTTCTTTCCTTCCTTCTTTCTTTCCTTCCTTCTTTCTTTCCTTCCTTCTTTCTTTCCTTCCTTCTTTCTTTCCTTCCTTCTTTCTTTCCTTCCTTCTTTCTTTCTTTCTTTCTTTCTCTCTTTCTCTCTTTCTCTCTTTCTCTCTCTCTCTCTCTCTCTCTCTCTCTCTCTTTCTCTCTTTCTTTCTTTCTTTCTTTCTTTCTTTCTTTCTTTCTTTCTTTCTTTCTTTCTTTCTTTCTTTCTCTTTGAGACAAGGTCTCTATGTAGCCCTGGCTGTTGTGTGGCTGGCTGTCTGGCCTACAACTCAGAGAGATCTGCCTCTGCCTTTCTAAGGCATTTGATACCATGATCAACCTTCTATCTTGACTTCTTCTGGACTCCCTCTCTTTCTCACCTCTGCACTTTGTCCTGTCATTGTTACCGTGAGATTTCTCAAGGGAAGAGTTATTTGGAGGTGTCTAGCATAACACATCCCAGGCCTTGTCTTTGAATGGAGAGTTTAATCTTTTTAGTCACTGCTAAGAAAGGATTTCTGCCATTATGGTAATTATTTTCTGTACAGTATAAGGTTGTTTTTTCATTTTTGGAATTACTATCTTTTTGTTACACTTTTTTTTTTGTAGTGAAACAAAAACATCTGAGTTCTTTTTTCATTTCTTTATACAATCTATCACTGTCTTCTTAAGAGGTTACCATGAAGATTTTTTTCTTTGAGACAGTGTCACATGATGTGGTCCAGGCTGGCATCTAACAGAATCCTTCTACCTCAGTTTCCTTCGTGCTGGAGCTACAGGTGTGATCTGTCTGCTGAGTTGGCTCTTAGGGTTAATTAAAGGCACAATATTCTAATTTGGATTTATAAACCAGCTGGACTTCAATAACATACAAACTTCTGCTCCCACATAGCTCCTTCCCCATCTGTTTTGGTTATTGATATCACAAAATTATATCCTTGTCCATTGTGTGCTCCCAAATATAAACCAACTTCGTACATTAGTCTCTTAAATTATGTAAAAAGCAAAATAACTTGTGACTAGCTTTAAATGAATAGTTATTTTTGTTTTAAAAAGTATTAGTTTCCCAAATCATGACAGTTAACACAACATGGGACCACAAGCCTTCTCTTGAGACTTACAAGCTTTTGGGGAACCCCTAAATAACTGCCTCTCAGATTCTGTTGTCTAGTTGGGAAAATGGATTCTTGGAGCCGCCCACTCTGCCATTTCCCAGAACCTCTCTGCCTTTATGTGGGTGGTTACCATGACAGACTCAGTATCTCACTGTTCCAGCTTAGTTTTCTCATGGACTGGACCTTGTTGCTGTCTCTACAAGCCATTGTCAAACCCAGGGTCAGGTCATCTACATGTTTCCCTCTGTGCTTTCACAATGTTTTGGTTTATTTATTTACTAGTTTTTCAAGGCTTTTTTAAAAAACATTTTAGATTTTATGGGTATGAATGTTTTGCCAACATGTATGTCTGTGCATCACACGAGTGCCTGGTACCCATGGAGGTCATCAGACTTCATCAGATCCTCTGGAACTGGAGTTATAGATGTTTGTGAGCCACCGTATGGGTTCTAGGAATCAGACCAAGGTCCTTTGGAAGAGCAGCCAGTGCTCTTTACTGAACCACTTCCCCAGCCCATTTGTTTTTATTTAAAAGTAGATTCAAGAATTATTTATTTTATGTGTATAAACGTGTTGCTCAGATATATGTCTGAACACCTTGCATGTGCCTGGTGCCTGGTAGGGACCAGAAGATGAAGATCCCCTAAAGTAGAGTTACTGATGATTGTGAGCTGGCATTTGTGTGCTGGGAACTGAACTCAGGGCCCAGGAAATGCTCTTAGAAAGCGAAGCAAAGCTGGGTAGTGGTGCACACCATTGACTTGCCTTAGCTTTTGGCAAAGACCGGCTGCTTACATTTATGCACTGTCATTTGTTTCATAGAGCCACGTGTCTACTCTCTCACTGGCACCATGCTGCCTAGATGACTACAGCTTTAGTCGTTCTAAGTCGGGGTCATGTCAGGTCTCTGACTCTGCTCTTCAAAACTGTGTTGGCTACTCTTAGTTTTTCATTTCTCCTTACAGTTTTTTTTGGGGGGATGGAGGGTGGGGGAGCAGGTATTCATTGTATAATTCTGGCTGGCCTGGAACTTGCTATGTAAACCAGACTGGCCTTGAACTACAGAAATCCACCTGTCTCTGCCAGGTTAAGCCTGAGCTACCGCGCCCAGCCTTATTAATTTGTGGGGTGGGTGGGGTGGGACAGGATTTCATACAGACCGAGATGCCCTTGAATTTGACTCTTGTCTCTACTTCCCGAGTGCTAGGATCATATAGCACCACCACACCTGGTTTTGTGTGATGCAGGGGATCAAACCCAGAGCTTCATGTATGCTGGGCAAGCACTCTATCAAGGAAGAGTGTGTCAGATCCTCTAGAAGTGCTGTCAGCCTCTGTGTGGGTGCTGGAGATGGAACCCCAGTCCTCTGGAAGAGCAGCCAGTGCTCTAGAAAGCTGAGCCATCTCTCCAGCCCAAACCAGATCAGTCTTGGATTCTCTCTCTCTTTAGATTTTTTTTTTTTTTTTTTTTTTTTTTGGACAGGGTTTCTCTGTGTAGCCCTGGCTGTTCTGGAACTCACTCTGTAGACCAGGCTGGCCTTAAACCTGGAAATCTGCCTGCCTCTGCCTCCCAAGTACTGGGATTAAAAGTATGTTGCCCAGCCTTTTTTTTTTAAACATTTTAAAAATGATTTATTCTTATTTTATGTGCACTGGTGTTTTGCCTGCATGTATGTCTGTGTGAGGGTGTCAGATTCCTTGGAACTGAAGTTACAGACTGAAGCATGAATCTATTTAGTCTTAACAATAAAAACCCAGAGTCAGATATTGAGGGTGAAAGTTCAAACATCAGAAAAGCAGAGCAGCCAGCCACTAGAGACTTCTTACCTCTACAAAATCTCAGACTGAATGGGGAGCATCCTGTCTCTTTGAATCCTCAGACTGAATGGGCTGAGGTCCTTTCTCCACCCACCTTATAGTCTCCAACTCTGGGGCGAAAACTCAGGTCATATGTGCTGGGATTAAAGGTGTGAGCCTCTACTGCCCAGGTCTGTTTCTCTATTTAGACTCATTCAATTTCCTGTAGCCCAGGGGTAGCCTTGAACTCCTGGTCTTCCTGCTTCCTCCTCCTCTGATCTCCATGCAAGCTTTATTAGTCAAAACACAAACAAAATATGCGACAACAGATAGTTGTGAGCTGTCATTTTTTCTTTTTAAGTAATCATGTTGTTATCTGTGAAGTAAGGCACATTTATCCCTTTCAGTATACCTATATTTTCTTTTTAAAATTATTTATTTCATGTGCATTCATGTATTGCCTGCATGTATATCTGTGTAAAGGTATCAGATCCCCTGAAACTAGAGTTACAGGCAGTTAAGAGCTACCATGTGGGTGCTGAGAACTGAACCTAGTTCCTTTGGAAGAACAGCCAGTGCTCTTAACTGCTGAGCCATCTCTCCAGCCCCCTTTTCTTTTCTTTTCTTTTCTTTTCTTTTCTTTTCTTTTCTTTTCTTTTCTTTCTCGAGACAAGGTTGCTCTATGTAACAGCACTGATTGTCCTGGAACTCGATGTGTAGACCAGGCTGGCCTCAAACTCAGAGAGATCTGCCTGCCTCTGCCTCTCAAGTGCTGGGATCGAAGGTGTGTGATAACACTGTCTGGCTCTATTTTATTTCTAAATTTTGACTCAATTTTCCTGTATCAGCCAATGGTTCTAGAAAATGTGAAGAAGCAGGCTTGAGTGGTCTTTTCACACCAAGCCAGGTCTGGTTCTGATGATCTTCTCCACTGATACTCTGTGTGCAGTTTCACTGGTTTCTGTAGTCTTTTCTGCAGGCTTTGGATTGGTTCACTCTTCCTAGTTTCCTAGGTTGGAGAGTCAGGTGATTGAGTTAACCGTCATTCGTTCTGCATAGTAGAGGGTATAAATTCTCCCCTTGGCATGATTTGTGCTGCATCCTGCAATTTCTGATGTTTTTAAAAACAGATTGGCTATTTTTTAAACATTTATTTTATTACTTTTATTTATATATAGTGCCTGTGAAGCCCAGAAGAGGGTGCCAGATACCCTAGAGCTAGAGTTACAGGTGGTTATGAGATGCCTGATATGGGTGTTAGATTCCAAAATCAGATCCTTTAGACTAAAAGAAAATTAAGCTTCCCTAACTGCTGAGCTTTCTCTCTGGCCCTTGACAATTGTTTTATTCTCAATAAATTAAAATCATCTAAAGGCTGGTGAGATGACGCAGCAGGTAAAGATGCTTGCCACTAAGACTGATGACCTGAGTTTGCATCCCAGGCCCACATGGTAGGAGAGAACTGACTCTCGAAAGTTGTCCTCTGACCTCCATACATGAGCTGTGATACACACACACACACACACACACACACACGTAAATAAGTAAAGGAGTAAAAGTAAATAAATTTTAAAAAGATTCATTTATTATGTATACCGAAGAGGGTGCCAGATCTCATTGCAGATGGTTGTGAGCCACCATGTAGGTGCTGGGAATTGAACTCAGGCCCTCTGGAAGAGCATTCAGTGCTCTTAACCTCTGAGCCATCACTCCAGCCTAAATAATTTTTAAAAAGGTTTTTTTGTTTGTTTGGTTTTTCAAGACAGGGTTTCTTTGTGTAGTTTTGGTGACTGTCCTGGATCTCACTCTGTAGACCAGGCTGGTCTCGCGCAGAGATCTGCCTAGCTCTGCCTCCTGAGTGCTGGGATTAAAGGCGTGTGCCATCACAGCCCATCTAAAAAAATTTTAATCCCAACACTCAAGAGGCAGGAGGATCTCTGTGAGTTACAGGCCAGCCTGGTCTACAGAGCAAGTTCCAGGAGAGCTAAGGTTACACAGAGAAACCCTGTCTTGAAGAAACAAAACAGAACTTTTAGGGGCTGGAGAGATGGCTCAGTGAGTGTTAAGAGAACTGATTGCTCTTCCAGAGGTCCTGTAACTCCAGCTCCAGGGGATACAACACTGTCACACAGCCATATTCAGGCAAAACACGCATGCATATAGAATTAAAACTTAAAAAAACTTTTAGTTAGTGTGGTAGCATACACCTTTTAATCCTGAGAGAGGCAGGCAGATCTCTGTGAATATACAGCCAGGTCAATCTTGTATATATTGTGAGTTTCAGGCCAGCCAGGGCTAGTAAGATCCTGCCTCAATTTGTTTCATCTTTGACCTTTGTGTTATTTAGAAGAGTTTTGGGACTTTTTATCTATCTTTCTGTTGTTTCTACTTTAATCCCATCGTGGTATAAGAACAGACCTGGTATGATTTCCTTGAAATTTGTTAAGGTCAGAATGTACTTTTCCACATGTTCCATGTAAGCCTAAGAAGTTGTGTTCTGCTACTGAAGAGATCTGTAGTCAGCTGTATCCAGATGTGGGTGCTGCTCTCATCATGACATCATTATCCGCTTCCAGTCTACAGGCCTGCTTCTGTGTGTTGTTCATTCTCTTCTCTCCCCTCCCTCTCTCTTCTTCCTTCCTTCTGACCTCAGACTCACTATGTAGCTGAGGATCACCTGAATTCCTGACTGTTCTGCTTCTACCCACCTCCAAATCACTGAGATTACAGAGGAGCACCACCATGCCTACTGAAACTGTTTGATGGCGCTCAGGTCTGATTGTGATGCTAGGCCTATCTGCCTCTCCTCTAGCACTCTCTCTCTCAACCTCTCTCAATATAGGTATATTGTATTTATCTTGAGACAGTGTCTCATACGATAGCCTAGGCTGGCCTCAAAGTTGTAGTTCTACTGCCTCTACCTCCAGAGCTGAGATTTCAGACATGAGCCACAGTCCTTGGCTTTGTTTAGATGGGGTCTTCTTCTATTTATTGACTAGACTGGCCTTAAACTTGAAGTGGTCTTCCTACCTCCTGAGTACTGAGATTATAGATTGTACCACAAAGCCTAGATCAGCTGCAGTTTTATGGCATGTATGGGCTTGGTGTTCTTTGTGCCTCCCCATGTCTGATTTGGTGTCATAATTTGACTGCAGAGGAAAGGCAGTAACTTCAGCAAGGGGGCCTGGCTAGTAGTAGCTGTGATCCCCGTACTCTAGAACAGTCCCTAGTAACCAGGCATCTGACCCTAAGAACTCCATGCAATACGCCAAGACTCACGTCCTTATAGTGGGACTCTCACCGAAGCCTAGTAAGCAATGGCCAACATGCTTTGTGTGTGCCTTTGAGGTGGAGAGCATGGGGAAGGAAAGAGAATGGAAGACAACCAGAGAATGAGAACACGAAGCTAAACCAAAACTTTGTTTATATTCTTCTTAATGTTTTCTTGGAGTGGGAGTTGAGACAAGATCTTGCTATGAAGCCCTGCTGGCCTCAAACTCACAGCAATCCATCTGCTTTGGTCTCCTGAGTGCTGGGACTGTGGGTGTGTACCCCTTATACTTGGTTGCTCTTCGTTTCTTTATGTAGACCTGTTTTTTTGAGACAGGGTTTCCCTGTGTAGCTTTGCGCCTTTTCTGGAACTCACTTGGTAGCCCAGGCTAGCCTCTAACTTACAGAGATCCACCTGGCTCTGCCTCCCAAGTGCTGGGATTAAAGGCGTGTGCCACCACCGCCCGGCCCTTAAATTTTTTTTTAAATCTCTTTTTGTGCATTTGTTTTTCTAAAATAGGGAGTCACTCTGTATCCTTGGCTGTCCTGGAACTCACTATGCAGATCAAGCTGGCCTTGAACTCACAGAGGCCTGCCTCTGACTGTGTGCTGGGATTAAAGGCCTGTGCCTGGCTCTTAAATTTTCTCTTTGTTGTTTATATACGTCTGTATGGATGTATGCCAAGTGTACTGTTTCCTGCAATGGCCAGAAAAAGATGTCATATCCTTTGGAGCTACAGGTAGTTGTAAGTTGCCTAGTATAGGTGCTGGGAACCAAACTTGGGTCTTTTAGAAGAGCAGCAAGTGGTCTTAATCATTGAGCCATCTCTTCCAGACACAGATCTGAGTTCCTGAGTTTCCTTCTCTCTCCCAGATCCCCTGAACTTTGTGCAAGCTAACCACACACTCAGACACACCTTAACCTGACCTGTGTTTCTCTAAATAATGTCTAAAATTCCTTGTGGGGAGGCCTTCAAGACAAATTCCTTCAATTTTTGTCTAAGAAGACCTTATTTGTCCTTCACTGTTTTCTTTTTTCCCTTTATGTAGTCCAAAACTTCCAGAATTCTGCTTTGCTCTGCTTCTGAGTGTTGGGATTAAAGGTGTGCATGACCACATCTGGCTGTCCTTCACAAGGAACAGATGTCTAGGTTGGTGGTTTCTCCACCAATGCTATTTCATTCACTCTTCCTGAGATGCTGGATGTGATTCTTACTACTGTTTTTCCATAAGAGCAGCCAGCCTCTCTCCGGATTTCTGTGGTTTAAATTAGTATGTCCAGAGACTTGGGGGATGGCTTGGTTGTGATTCTTACTACTGTTTTTCCATAGGAGCAGCCAGCCTCTCTCAGGATTTCTGTGGTTTAAAATGGTATGCCCAGAGACTTGGGGGATGGCTTGGTTGGCAAAGTGCTTGCAGTGTTAAGAGTGAGAATCCAGCCAGGGGATGGTGGCACAAGTCTTTAATCCCAGCACTGGGGAGGCAGAGGCAGGTGGTTCTTTGAGTTCGAGGCCAGCCTGGTCTACAGAGTGCATTCCAGGACAGCCAGTAATGCACCGAGAACCCCTGTCTGGAAAACAAAACCGAAACAACAAAAAAGTGAGACTCCATGTTCAGAGCCCAGAACCCAGGTAAATGGAAGGTGGCTGAGACAACCTGTCATCCTAGTGCTCAAGAGGCAGAACAAAGGACTCCCTGCAGCAGGTTGGCTAACTCGACTACCTAAGGCAGTGAGCTCTGGGTTTGAGTGAGACCCCAGGAGCCTCAATATATCAGGTGCAGAGCAATCAAGGGCGATATCAATGTGTCTTAGTTAGAGTCACTACTGATGTGATGAAACACCATGACCAAAAGACTTGAGGAGGATAGCATTGTTTTGCTTCCACTTCCACACCGTGATTCATTACTGAAGGAAGTCAGGGCAGAAGCCTAGAGGCAGGAGCTGATGCAGAAACCATGAAGGAGTGTTGCTCCTCGTGGCTTGCTGACCTTGCTTGCTTATAGCACCCAGGACCACCAGTCCCAGGGGTGGCACCACCCACATTGGGCCTAGTCCCACATCAGTCACTAAGAAAATGCCCTACGGGCTTGCACGCATGTAAGCCTGATCTTGAGGCATTTCTTTCAATTGGGGTTCTCTCCTTTAGGATGACTTTAGCTTGTATCAAGTTGGCAAAACTAGTCAGCACAACATGCATGTACACACATACAAACACATAAAAACCATTAGTATGATGGCACACACTTAGCCCCGGCACCACAGAGGTAAAGATAGGGTTCTTGGGCGTGCAGTCTGACAGCCTAAATGAACAGGGGAGCCCCAGGCCAGTAAGAAATCCTGTCTCAGAAAACAGGGTGGATGGGCCTGAGATGGCTCAGCAGTTAAGAGCACATTCGCTCTTATAGAGGATCCAAGTTCAGTTTGCAGCACCCACATCAAGTGGCTCCTCACTGCTTCTAACTCTAGCTATAAAGGATCTGATAGCCCTGGCCCTCAGAGGCACATTCACATACCTACCCCCAATATACATATACATATAATTAAAAATAAAACAAAACTTAAAAACAAACAAGGCATATGTTTCCTCAGAAATCACACCTAAGGTCTAAACAATCTCTGATGTACACATGTACACACATCATGCTCTGATATAATTTTACTTGTTTATTTTCCCCCTAAGGCAGTAGTTGGGTTTCACCCTGTAGCCCAGGCTGGCCTGGAATTCACTATGTAGCCGAGGCTGACCTCAAACATATAGTGATTACAAGTGTGAGCAACCATTCCTGGCACTTATCCTGTTTGGTGTCCTCTTGAGTTTCAGCAGTTTGGTGTCTGACGTGAATCTCAGAAGTCTGTCAGTCACTACTCCTTCAGATGCCTTTGGCTATTCCTAGTACTCAAATGTTGGCCCCTTGTCCTGGGGCCTGTCTGTTCAGTTTGTCTGTCTGGAGGTTTCTCTTACTGTGTCCTCAGTTCAGGTTTCGTCAGTGGAGCTCAGTCTGCCAGTCAGCTCTGCAGAGCAGCGGCATCCTCCACTTCCCCAGGCTGGTCATCTCTAGCCTGTCTCTGTTTTTTCTTCCCCTCCTGTGCAGGAAAGTCTTATGTCAACTTGACTTAACTAGAGTCATCTGAGAAGAGGGAACCTCAATTGAGAAAATGCCTCCATAAGATCCAGCTGTAAGGCATTTTCTTAATTAGTGACTGATAGGGGAGGGCCCAGCCCACTGTGGGTGGTGTCATCCCTGGGCTGGTGGATGTGGCACCTGGTAAATGTCAGGTGGCTGTGACAACCTGTCATCCTAGTGCTCAAGAGGCAGAACAAAGGACTCCCTGCAGCAAGTTGGCTAACTCGACTACCTAAGGCAGTGAGCTCTGGCACGTGGCTGTGACAACAAGGAGCCACAAGGAGCAAGGTAGTTACCAACACACCCCGCCATGACCTCTGCATCAGCTCCTGCCTCTAGGTCCCAACTGATATATGGAACAGTGAGTGAAATAAATCCTTTCCTTCCCAAGTTGTTCGGTCATGGTTTTTCATCAGAACAATTGTAATCAGAGGTTTCTGTCCTGCTAGCAACTCCCATGTACCCAGCAGCTGCTTCTCAAATACCACACAGAGGCTTATATTAATTATAAATGCTTAGCTAGTAGCTCAGGTTTATTATTAACTAGCTCTTAACACTTAAAGTAACCCATAATTCTTACCTATGTTTAGCCACGTGGCTTGGTATCCTTTCTCAGAACAGCTTTCTCATCTTGATTCCTCTGCATCTGGCTGGTGACTCCTGACTCCACCCTCTCTCTTCCCAGCATTCTTAGTTTGGTGGCCTCGCCTATACTTCCTGCCTGGCTACTGGTCAATCAGCGTTTCATTAAAGCAATTTGAGTGACAAATCTTTACAGTACACAAGGGGATCATTCCACAGCAAACAATAGTAATCCTAAGACACTTTCTTACCTCTTTGGAGACAAGGTCTCATGTAGCACCATCTGGCCTCAAACTTGCAGTGATCCTCCTGCCTCAGCTTCCCCAGTGCTGGGATGTCAGATGTGCAGTACCACTCCTGCCTTTTTAGCATCTTTCTGGTTTTCTTTTATTAGCTCCATTTTCCACCTTCCTCAGCCGCCTCTGCATGCTGGCTGCTTTGCTCCTTAGAACCCTTAACAATATTAGCCACATTTAGTTAAGATGTTGGCTCTTTGCTCTTTCCCTAGAGCAGCAGAGGGGAGATGTTAAGATATGTCATGTGTGTAGCCTCATCTACATTGTTATCACTGTCACCTGTAGGAGCCTCTCTGTCAAAATTACATGACGTAATTCATGTCTACTTCCTCCCACCACTTCCTCCAAGGTTTTCTCCTACATCCTTCTCTAGGGCCTTTGGCTCTGCATGGTTCCCTTGTTAGCTTTAGAATCTGGGGTTTCACAAGGTGTAGTGTGATAGTCCACTTCTGTAGCTTCCACACAGATTTGTAGATGCTGCTCACCAGGTCTTAGTCAATGGTCCTTTTTTTTTTTTTTTTTTTGGTTTTTCGAGACAGGGTTTCTCTGTGTAGCTTTGCACCTTTCCTGGAACTCGCTTTGGAGACCAGGCTGGCCTCGAACCCACAGAGATCCGCCTGGCTCTGCCTCCTGAGTGCTGGGATTAAAGGCGTGCACCACTACTGTCCGGCTTCAATGATACTGTTAGCTGGCCTTGGCATCTGTATTTGACTGATAGTCTACATCTTGGTGACAGGTGAATGGATGAAACTGGGGACTAGCTGTCTTAGGGTACTCTTTATCTCCTACTTTGGAGGTGGCTCACATCCCCCCCCTCTTCCTACAAGGGCAGAGTCCTAGGAAGACTGAAGGGTGGTGAGTATGGCATCCTCCTCCAGAAATGTAGCTCCACACTGAAGGTCACTAGCCCCAGACCCCAACCTGCTGGCACTGTGGGAACTGGTATTCAGAGATTCCCTAGCCTCATGGAAACCAAATGTGGCCCAGTTGCCCTTCCATTACCTCACTTGTGTTCCAGATAAACAATTCTCACTGCTATCAGAAATAGCCAGCTCTGCCTGTCAGCAAGTTTAGGCAGGTGTGCCTTATTTTGCTGGTTATTTTTTGGCTTTAAAACCTCCATTTGTGTTTTTGAGATGGCCTCAAAATGACCCTCCACCTCCCAAGTATTGGCATTACAGGTATGACCACTCTGCCTGGTTTCTGTGGTCTTGAAGACTGAAGTTGGGGCCTGCAACAAGCACTCTACCAGCTAGGCTACATTCCCAGCCTGGTTCATGTTTTGAGACAGGATCTTGCTCCTTACTAGAGGCTGACTTTGAACTCAATACATAGCCCAGGGTGGTCTCAAACTTGTAGCCATCTTCTGACCACAGTCATGAACTACCACACACACACACACACACACACATCCATCTCCAGTCAGCCATTTGTTCATTCTTTATGTCCTCTATTTTTTCACAAGATGTATTGTTTCAAATGGCCTAAAGAACGTTAGATTGCTTCTTTGAAGTTTGGTATAATAGCTGCCTCCAACACTGTTGTTGAGGCATAGGCATCTATAGGGTCTTCCCAGGCAAATGAACTTCTGTGTGTTTTTGTATGCTTAGTAACTTAACCTTGTATCCAGGATTGTTAAGATGCTGGGTCTTGCTTAAAAACTGTGAGGACTGTTACTTTATCAGGGAACAGGTCTAGTTAGAATCAGGCTATGGTCGTGCCAGTTCCCATTGTCTGCCCTTTTCCCTCTTCCATCCACCCACAGTCTTAAGATCAGTTTGGCTTTCAGACTATTGTTTTTGTGTGGTACTGGGCCGCAAGTATACCAGGCAAGCGGTACATTGCCAAACCATATTTCCAGACCTCAGCTCAGTTCTCATACTCATGCTCAGTCTGGATCAGGGGCCATAATCTGTGTTATTTTCATTGTGCTGGTGCAGGTTGGGCTCTCTTAAAGCACAAGTGAGCGGTGACCTTTGGCTCTTCTGGTCCTCTCCTGGGACACCCTTTTTGGTTCTCTAGGTGAGACACAGATCTGCAACATTGTACACAGCTGTGAATGCTGTGGATATCAGTCATTTAGGCCCCATGGCCAAAAGCATGGTGGAATTACCCTGGTCTTGAGTACTTCTGAACTGGGCCATCTCCCTCAATGTTCCCTTGTGATTTCCTTGCTAAGCTAGTGGGCTGCTTAGGAGGATGGTACATTTTCATGTTCCTCAATCATCCAGATTCTCTTTATTCCAGTCCCTGGAGTACAATGTTTGGTCATTTCAATCCTTTTACATTTTTCTGAGCCTGACTTCTGGCCTATTATCTGCTCTTCTTGGAGAGTAACTCATACAATGGACTGCTGGGTGCATGCTGTCTGGATACCAAAGAGATGTGGTTGGTCTGTGATGACTTCCTGCCTTTCTGATCCATTTTAGAAAGTGGGGATGCTAACATCTCCTTCCGAAAAATTAAGGTAATTTTTAATGACCCAGAAATGTCTTTAATTTACCAATTTCAGGGGGATAGTTTTTCAGTTATGCTTTCCACACTTTGGGAGGCCAGCCAGCTGCCTCTAACCTTTATGACTCTACTGTCTAGTCCTGGCTAATCTGGAGGTTCTTCCTGTGGCTGCAATGGCCTCTTCTGTTTTTTTTGTTGTTGTTGTTGTTTTTTGTTTTTTGTTTTTGTTTTTTTTTTTCGAGACAGGATTTCTCTGTGTAGCCCTGGCTGTCCTGTCCTGTATCTCGTTCTGTAAACCAAGCTGGTCTCGAACTCACAGAGATCTGCCTGCCTCTGCCTCCCGAGTGCTGGGAATAAAGGCGTGCCACTACCGCCTGGCTCTGCTGATCTCTTTTGCTTTGACACTATCTATTTAAATTCATTGAGCTTACATTTTTATTAAAAAAATCAAAATTGGGTAACTTCTGACCATCCTCTCTTCACTATTTCTCTTTCCTTCCAGGAACCCCTCAGGCATTTCACACTTGCCCTGCTGGTATCTGCAGAACTAAAGCTTTATTTTCCTTCTGTCTTTTTTCTCTCTCTCAAATTTGTCTCAACAAGCTACTTCCCAGTGCACTGACTTCCAACTCAAATTCATCTACTTCACTATTTATCAGAATGTCCATTTGGTTCTTTAAAGCAACTTGTTCTGGCTGGTAAGACACAGGTTTTCTGTCATCAGCCGCGTTATAATTCTTTAGACATGTTCTCACTTACACTTCTAAGTTGGTTTTTAGTCTATCTAGTAAGATCAGTTTCTCATTCCCCAGGGTTTTCCCTTGGTGGCTGACAGGTTGCAATGCTACTTTAGACTTCATTTGCTATTTGCACAAGCTGTTTGCATAAGATCAGTCTCAGTTGGAACTAAGAAAACGTTCTCAGATGCTTCCTGGGCATGCACACAGACCTATTACAGCTTTCTCTCCCTCAGGAATGTGTCCATTAAAGCTTTCAGGATGCCCACGGCAGACCTTTCCCCAAGTACTGGCTCTTGTGTCATCAGGTCACTGTGGTGTTCCTGACCAATGCTGTGGGAAGAGGGAATTCCTTTGAAGTCCAGGCCGAGTCCAGTAACGACAAACCACTAACAGTTGCTTTTCCAAGGAGCTGTCAGGTAGGCCCGATGGTCATAGGCTCCATGCAGGGAACCCTCCTGGCTGGCTGCAGGCTGATTCTCAAGGCACCAGAGCCAATTGGGTATGACAGAATAGATGACACAGACCTCACTATTCTCACTTCTCAGTTGCTTTCTTCTGTTAGCAGCCCATGGATTCCATAAGCCTGTTGTTGTAACTTCTCAAGTACTAGAATGGCAAATCTCAGTTTGTTTCTGTTGACTATCTGAAGGAGCAGAATTTTGAAGGTACTTTGCTGCTTTCAAATCTTACCGTTTTCTATCAAACTAATATTCTTTATTTCATCTCCTCAGAGGTTATGACCTGCAAACCACTGCTTTGAATTTGTTCTCTCATGTTTTGGGACTTTGGAAAGCAAATTGCGCTGACAGTTATTTTGGTAGAGTGTTTGTGACTATAATTTCTGGTGCCTTGTGAAAATGGAGAAATGTCTCCTATTTGCAATTTTCCCCCAAGTTTGTTTGTGAAATATAAATAAGAGGTGCCCAAAACATGATCATGGCAGAGCTCACTTCTGTTTTAAATTTCATACAAATTAAATACAATTGTTTTTGAATACAGGTGTTATTTTGTAGTCTTCAATTGCTTTATATCAAAAGCTGTCAATTGGAGTTAGCTGAGACCTTGCTGGTTGTCACACTGTGTGTGGAGTGGATAATTGGTATTTCCCGCATGGGGGCCAGGCATATTGTTGGACATTCATTAGTTGGTAGTTAAGTACTCAGACCTGCCTCCACCAATGTGGAACTTAAGCAGCACTGAGGTTAGGAAACGCTGTTGTGTGATACCTCTGAGGTAGAGAACTCGCAGCGTCTGGAGGAGTTAGTTACTGTGCCTGTTGCAGCCCATCCTGGCTGACTCCTACTGCCCCTCTAGTTTAAGTTTTTCATTCTCTTCTCCACTCTGCTGTGTGCCTTCCCTATCTCTGGTATAATCAGCTTCTTTATGGAAGTGACTTGTAGGAGCTACTCTGGTTCTCCACGGCAAAAGCCCTCACCAGGATCCAGGTGCTACTAGACACAAAACCCCGAGATAGAGTTGTCCTTAGGCCAGCCTAGGACCTAACCCTTCCTCAAGAGCCATCTGTGCAGGAGGGAAGCTGCTCCTGAGTTTTCTATGAAAACTGGCACCCATTTACTGGTTGAAGAGCCACCATTAGTGTTCTACCTCTTCTTATTCCCTTTTTCTACCCTAGCCTAGCACCCTTAGCCAGGCATCAGCCCTGTGTGTGTTGGGGACAGGGGGAGGGTGTTGAAAAAATGCTGTCTCTATGATTTCTGAACATGTTCTGCAGGCATCTGTGTTTCAGAGCTGGCTTTGATGTGCATGAGGTTCCTGGCTCTTTGGTAGCAGAAATCTGGTTCAGCTCAACAAAGCCTCTCATGTTGGCAGGCCACTGATATATGGACAGTCTTAGGTTTCAGAGATACTGGGCATACAGAAAGTTCTCATGGATTCAGGTCTGGCTTCTAAGACTGATAGGTAAGATGCGTGTCTGTAAATCTTTATAGCAGGCCCTGGCAGCAATACATTAGACTTGTGCAGAGTTGCAAGGAAGCCTTCTTTATGCACTGGGTTATAGAGTTTGTGATTTGTCACTGTGGGCTGAAACTCTTGGTTCTAGGGATGCTTGGAAAAACTGGAATAATGCAGTTTCTTTTTAGTGCAAAATGGAGCTGCAAAGAAGTGTTTCACAATAAAGGTTTAGGGATAAACAGTGAACTTAAGAACTAGAAAAAGACAGGGGAGCTTTGTTTATAAATCATGTTCCCTTAACTGCAGAGGCACTAGGACATCCATACATTGCCAGGCCATTCCCAAGGTCAAGGATCTTCAGCAGAAACAAATGTGATAGATGTGTTGGTGGTAAAATCCCAGTGTCCACAGCCAGCTGGACAAGGGGGGTGTCTTGGAGGCTGACAGGTTGCTTTAGAGGCAAGGTGTTCTGGGTGTTTACCCTTTTCTTATAGGCCAACATTGGCAGGCAAGGTTGACCCCTGCTTTAGCTTTGTTCATCTACCTGGAACACAGGATGAACTATGCAGTTGCAAGCACAGGATCTTCCTTTCAAGCTGTCAGAAGCCCACGTACTTTTATATGTTAATAAGCTGGCCCCTCCTAGGAAGGATCCTGCTACCTGAAGGGACGTTGCGTGTACAAAAAACATTTTAATTAATTTATTTATTTCTTTACACATAACTGAAAGTGATGTTACAGTACATAAGTTATTTACAACTGTGCAGTAATGTGTTGCAAAATAAATTATCTAGAAGGCAGCAAAAGTACATTGTGAATGTATATAAAACTGTACAAGTTTGCGGATACACTCTATAGGATTATTGGCTCTGTAGTGTTTCAAGTTACGTTCTCAGAAAGAGAAACAAAATGCCCAAGATTAAAGGAAAAAATATACAAACCACGTGGATTTGACTCCATTAAAAACACTATTGGAGAGTCCTGGCTGTGTCCCTGTGTCTAGGCAGGCGGCAGCCGGACCCTTGCCGGCACCAGTGTCCAAGCCTGTCCCAGGGACCATGGCGGGACAGCACTTTCCTGCCTCTTTGACCTGGAGGTCACTGCTTATGCGAGGTGGACGCCTTAGTCTATTTTCCATTAGTTGATCAGAATGGAACGAGGAATTAAAAAACACATTCTGTTCTGTGACTCCTCAAGTGCCCTGTCGTTGGCTGGAAGAAAACCCAGAGGGCATGGCTGAGACAGCACCACCTTGTCTGCGGCCATGGTCTCCTAGTCCCAAGGCTGGCAAAGCTCTGCAGTGTCTGGGCCTCGTGCTCCCCACAGCAACTGGTAAAAAGAGGTGCGTTCTGCCTCACTGGCATCTGAAGCGGGAGACGAGTGGCCAGGTGCAGTCTCTGGGCCTCTCCCACTTGATGAACGCGGTGCTCCCTCCTCCGCTGCCTGGACTCATCGGCAGCACTGGGCGACCTATATGGCCCTTGTTTGTGTCCTGTGACCTTCCTCTAAATGTCATGCTGGCAATAGTACGAAGTCATCATTGACGTCAACCATGGGCACGTAGAAGGATGGCACCTCATTTACACACAGGGACTTGTGCCCAGCGGGGTCCAGCTCCTGGGCCTTCAGCTGCCACTCCATCCTTTGCACAGCATTGAGGGCTGCAGCCTCATGCTGCTGCCGCATCAGCAAACATGTCTGTGGGACACACAAGGTGAGAGGAATGGCCAGCCCCCGGTTTCCATCACTGCCTCTAGGTTTCATTCAGCACAGGACTGCATACCCACCCTTGGTTTTAGCATAGAACCTGGATTATTATCCCATTTTGTAGTGTGTGTGTGATATAGTTGTGTTCATAGTAGAAATGCCAATTTAAAGACGTACATAAGGGACCTGCATATAGTAGGGACATGTTTGGGACCAAATAAATAATTTTAAACATGGCCCAGGGAGTCCACCCAGGCTCAGAGTTGATGTTTAAGCTTGACACTGTTATGTGGCTGACTCTGGTTAATGAAGGACAGCTTTGGGTGTCCAGTTGACTGGATTATCTCAATGAACACATTGCTCATATCCTTGAAGTTTTTTGTTGTTGTTGTTGCTTTGCTTTTGTTTTTCAAGACAGGGTTTCTCCGTGTAGTTTTGGTGCCTGTCCTGGATCTCACTCTGTAGACCAGGCTGGCCTTGAATTCACAGAGGCCTGGCTCTGCCTCCCGAGTGCTGGAATTAAAGGGGTGCGCCACCGCCACCTGGCATTAAAGTTTTAAATGACTAAAGTCATTTAAACTGCTAGTTTAGGTGTATGATGTACTCAATGAAAACTAGGTGGCATATCTCCCATACTACAGGGAACCAGGCAGCCTCCTCCAACCCAGCTTTGCATAGTCTTTTGAGTGAAGAATCACACTCACCTTTTGGTTCTAAAACAAATTAACACTGAATATCTTTTTACCAAGATTTGGAAATTTTATCTCCTTCCAGGACTGTTAGAACTGTTTTCTTTATTATCAGTTAAGTAACAAAATTTTCAATGTACACGGTCAAATTTTAATGTGTTAGGTTAAAAGCCTATTCCTCTTCTCATAGTCTCTCTTAGGTCTTCTGGGGAACATTACATATCGGGATGAGATGTCTAGGGACCTAGAGGAGACTCTAGGATAAAAAATGAGAGAGAGGGGAGTAGACGTTCATGGGGAAAAATGCCTCAGGCCCACGCTCTGTGAATACCCTGCAGCTCATGTGCCACAGAGCTTGGGATTCTCCCAAGGTCTTCTCAGCACCTCTGAATGAACTATGATATGCTGTCTCTGACATCTTATTGTCAACAATACGCATTTGATGGCAGCAATCAGGAGACTCTGGGTTGCTCCCCTTTTCTGCATAAGAGCAATATTTATGTGGAAACCACATAAAGGAGAGGTATCAACGTCTCATTTTGTGACTGGCATACTGGAATGTCATGGTACCCTATGTTTGGCTCTAGCAGCTATAGGTGGGGATTTGCTTCTTCCTTACTGATCTGTTGCAGTAGCCAGTACTACAATTGTAGAAGGTTATGTTGTGACCTCTTAGGAGGGTTCAGGTTAGGTCCTGTCAAGAGCTGCTCCTTTCACCTGGACAGAAGGGAAGACACTGAAGAGACAACAGACCCAAGACCTTTGTTCCCTGGATTCAGCAGTGGTGTGGGAACATGCAAAAGCATCACTTGTGATCATGCCTGGTAGTAGAACAGCTTCCTTGCTCAGAGCAATCTGACACTAGAAGAACTCACCTTCATGCGGTCATACTTGTCATCTACATCCTGCAGCCAAGAGATGAATTGTCGGGCATTGAAGCGATCTCGCACAGACTTGTTTTCATCACCCTGTAGAAACCAAATAGGGATCTTCACAAAAGCTCTTGGAGGCCATGAGGAGGGTAAAAACATTTGATGGTTTGTTCCTTTTCCCATCAGAGGACACAGGTAACCTCATCTTAGCAGTACATTTCAACCATTTTCTCTTGCCCTTGAGGAAAAGTATTCCTAGGCAATGGTGGGCACAGACTCAGCTTTTGATCTACCGAGTGATGGGGTAGTCAATACTTGGCAGGGATGTACAGGGTAGGGTTGAGTAGAACCAGTTTCCTATGCAGGAACTTGGTGTATTAGGGGGAAGGGGGCAGAGATCAAGGCCTCATATAAACTCTGCCCTCCATTATTTTTGTTTAAGATCACAGGGTCACATTAAACTAGCAATGGCATATTTTAATTTATTCCTTTTTAGAAGCTAAAAGTAGATTTTCTGCTTCGAAAAGGATAGTTAAGAAGCTTGAGGTGGGAACTGAGGGTCTTCTGTAGACTGGGATCAGCTTCCTTACTGGCTTTCCCTGTGTGGAGTCTGAGCTTGAAGTAGATCCTCACTTCCATTTTCATTACACATGACCTTGGCTGTATTGTGACAGACTACTCTGCAAACAAGAAACAAGTTTTATTTTGCCTCACAAAGGGGGAAAACCTGGAGCTGGAACAGCTGCAGCAAAACAGGCTGCTCTGACATAGTTGGCCTGTATGCCTGAGTAATGGGGGGCAAAGCAAGTGAAAAGTTCTCAAACAGTTGATCCATGACGTCTGATAGGAGACTGTCCTGAGGACAGAGAGAAGTGTGTGACAAAACACAACTCCAGATAATCCCCCCCCCCCATCCTGGCAGAATGGGTTTAGGGAAATTATGTATGGGAGACTTAGGATCTGAAATGATGTAGAAAGAAGTGACAGAGAGGAGCTAAGAGTATCTGTTGGATCTGAGACACAAATTCAGAACATCAAAAGATCCTAGAGAGCCAGTGAAATGGCTTAGCGGGTAAAGGTGCTTGCTGCCAAGGCAAGATACCTGAGTTTAATCCCAACTTGTGAAAGTACCACACGCATACATGCACACACTCCTTCACAAAATACAAAACATTAAATTTAAAAGATTAATTAAGATTAAATAAAAATAAAAAGGCTGCTGTGAGGTAGAAGTGTGCTCAGTGACGGGTTAGAGCAGGAATGCAGTTAAGGCTTTGGAATGCTGCTTTGGTGGGTAGTGTAGATGGGCTGTTGCCTAAATGCTTCCAGGCCCTGTGGCTCCAACTACCCCAGATAAAACCAACTAGGAAGTTTATCTAGGCTTCTGTAGCCTCACAGGAGCACTTGGCCTGAAGCCCCAATGTCTTATTGCTGCAATTATCATTGACTCATTATGGCCACTAACACAGCAGCTCTGGTCACCCCTTAACTGTAGATGGGGCTGCAAATTTAAACAGACTGACATCAATCACCCCTGCAGCCTGTGAGAGGGAGGAGGGTGCTGCTCATCTTGTGTACACAGGTTGCCCCAGAGGAACTTAGAAACTGTAAGAGACTGAAATATACAAAAGGCTTGAGGGTCTTATCCATGACACTCCCATGCCTTTGGGGTAACTTGGGGGTTAAGATCTTGGGTCCCAAAGTATGCGGTGAGCAGAGAAGCTGTAGTCCAGATGCAGGGCGGAGGCTTAAGTATACAGAATGAGTCTGGGGGTGGTGGTGGTGGTGGTGAAAACTGGCACCTATACCAGGTAAATGCTACTGACCTGGCTTTCCAGAGGCATGTTATAGACCTCAGAGTCTAGCAGCATTGTGCATGCACTGAATGGTACTGCCTGGTTGGCAATGGTCCTGGCTGCCCGGCAGTGAACCCGAAGGATCTCTTGCTCGCAGGACACAATCAGCTTCTCCTGAGGAAGGAGAGGAACAGGTGAGCTTCAAGTCACTGACATCAGGCCCCTTGCCCAAGGCTCCACTTACCCTTTCTATGCTGTGCTGCAGGCGCAGTTTACCCCGCACAGCCTCCTGCTGCTTGAACAGCTCCTTCAGGGGCTCTGCCAGGGAGGGAGGGGGTGCTATCTGCAGATGTAAGGGGACAGGAGTAAGCTACAAAAAGCATGCTTAAAATTTAGACATGAACCAGTCTAGCACCCCAACTCAGAAACCTGTCTAGATACTAGATGCTTACCTGGAAGCAACACTGAAGAGCTGCTTGTGAACTCTGCCCTATGAATAGTGACGGAAAAGGCAGGGCAAAGAACATCTAGGGTCTGTGGTTCTTTGTGCAAGGAAGAAGTCAGTGTACCCACCTATGCCAAAAGGAGTGCAGTGGGAATGTGGGAGTTTTGAGAGTGAATAGATGACTCAACAGAGTGCATGCAATAGAAATGCATATAGAATCCTGGACACCTGCCAGGGTGGCATGGGGCACTAGACAACCACACAAGTCTGCACTGAACAGAACCCACCTTCATCCCTATGGCCCTATAGAAGAGGCTCTGGGCTGTTGACAACATTCCTTATTACAAGCACTGTGTGTATCACAGGGTGAGCAAATAATTAACACCATAGGTAATGAGGAACAGAAGACAGACTTTTGTAGTGCTGACTAGAAGTCAGGTTAGTGTGGAGTCAGACTTCCAAAGCAGACACAGAAGGAGGTGTGGTGTGCACAGGGCCACAGGCAAACAAATTTTCCTGGCTCTTGTCACTGTAAACCAAAGGAGCAGCATGCAGTGGTGGTGGCAGGGCTGGGATGGAGCACCAAATAGAGTTCCCTGTGAGCCAGGAAGGTGGAAGCTCAGAAGATAAGCAAAAGGCTAGGGCTTTCTGTACCACAAAGCAAACTGTGAGGCTAACAACTTTTCCTGATGGCAGAACTCCATCATTAGAGAAAAGACCTGACAACAAGGAAAGCTAGAGTGACTGTTGGGGTCTCACAGCCTTTCCACTAAGGTGAGCTACAAAATGCAGGCAAAAATTTCTCAGTAGGGAGGCCTGGCTAGCAGCCTCACTTCATGTTTCAGGTCCACGCCCAGTGACCAAGCATGTGACACAAAGACTCATGTCTATGTAGTAGAAATCTAACCAAAGCACACTAGACCATGATCAGCATGACTTCTAAGTACTCTTAGGAAGGGTCAGAGAGCCATTACAGGCACATCCAGGAATCAATCTGTGACTGGCCATAACAACCTCTGTAAATTCTGTGCTGCTTTGAGGTTTGAACTTTTTTAGTTATAAACTAAATCTTAGGGGCCAGCAAGATGGCTCAGGTAAAGGCACATACTATCAACCCCAATAAATTGGGTTCAATCTCTGGGACCCACATGGTGGAAAGAGAAAACTAACTCCCAGTAGCTGTTCTGACCTCCATGTGTGTGTTGTGCTGTGCACACACAAATACACAACAAAACTAGAGCAGGGAGTGACCTTGAAATTTCAGCAGGCTTGGCTTGTCACACCTCTCAGTAAACCTAGCCTCCAGTATGAGGTTCCCAATGGGGCAGAGACAACAAGTCATCTATAACGTGAATCAGGTAGGAAACTGAATACAGGGATGATTATTTTAATTTCCCTCTGAACCTGTCCATTAGAAAAAGGACACTGCTGTGGGGCCAGCATGGTCCTTCCCTTAATAAGACTACAATTCCTTCCAGGCCTCGTGCTGCTCATTGAGACAGACTTCTTATGTTGTAGCACAATGATGGAGTCCATCCAAGTTAGGGAGTAGCAAGCAAGTAAGCTGGCTACAAAAGCCAGCTGTGTAGATAAGGAAACTGCTAGTAGTAAGTAGTGAGGTGAAAAATGACCTCCTTTTGGCTTTTATGAAGATATTGAAGTTAGGAAAGCAACATGTGTGGCTGTGTGGAAAAAAGGCCAGTTCTGAAGGCTGATGTCAAAGCTATCTGCATGGCCAAGTAGGATGTGCTACAGGAGGACCCCTGAAGGGACACAGGGGAATGAGGCAGGATGAGGCAAAGATGGCCCCGTCAGGCAGAATAGTAGCCACAGATGTCTTAAAATGCCAATGAAGAATAAAGGAGGGGAGGCTTCAGGGTTCCAGTGAGACTCAAGAACCATGATGAGTGAGGGTGGGAATACAGAGAGAGATAAGCTGAAGCCCTTTATTGTGAAAGGGGTGTAGAAAAGAGCTAGCAGGAAAAGGGAAGGAACCATGAAGGACAGCACTGGGACCAGGGCCTTGATCCACACAGCCACTGTACAGATGGGTTGGAGGTGGGTACGTATAATACAGGGCTAGTGAGGTAGAGGCACTGACCCTCACAAATGACAACCAAGAATGTTAGTGCCAGCTGGGAGGTGGCGGCACATGCTTTTAACCCCAGCACTTGGGAGGCAGAGCCAGGAGGATCTCTGAGTTCCAAGACAGGCTCCAAAGCTACAGAGAAACCCTGTCTTGAACAACAACCAAAAATACTAGTGCCTCTCCTGACCACAAAGGTGCCAACATAGACCCAAAGGCCTCTGCACGTCAGTACCTTGTTGCCCTACTTACTGCCTGGTGCTTGTGCACACACAGATCCCATGGCACTCACCACAGGGATGTGCAGCTTGCTGAGTGGCTTGCCATCCAAGAGGTAGGACCCCGTGTAGGTAACATATTCAGCATAACACTGGGGTGCCTGTGGAGTGATGCAGCAGAGGATCTTGCGTTTCTCTTCAATCTTCTTTCTGATCTGAAGGTACTCAAAGTATGGGTTGGACCTATCGCTGTGGTAGGGCTCAATGGCATCCAGCTTTATGGCATCCACAATGGCGGCCAGTGTCTGCTGAATGACCTCCCGAGTCTGCTGAGTGGATGTGTTCAGCTGCTGCTGCAGCTGCTGACTAGAACGTTGGAAGCGGCGCTTGCGAGGGTGCTGGGCCTGGGCATCTTCCTCCTCAGAGGCACGGCCCTTAGCTCTAGAGGTTGGGGCAGGCATTGGATCCTTCTCTGTTGGAGGTATGCTCTGCTTGCTCTGGCTTGCCAGCATCTGGGCACGGTTCCTGGTCATGCGCTGAGGAACTTCTTCCACCTTGGGAGTCTTGGGGACTTCGGCTACAGGTTTGGGCTCTGGGTCTGTAGCCTCTGACTGAATGTTGCCTGGGGACCCTTCAGCTGCAGCCACATCACAGGTGGCCTCTGCACTGTGTGCCTGTGTCAAGCTATCTGTGGTGGGGCCATCGGGGGCACAGCAGGGAGCAGGAGGGTCTCCAGTTTCAGTCTCTTCATCACCACCTCTCAGGGGGTGCTGTTCAGGGGGACTGGGTGCCGGCATCAAACTGGAGACTGAAGCTTCAGGGGCACTGTCATCTGCAAGGACCTCTGTTTCCACCGTAGCTTCTAGAACTACATCTAGCTTTGGCTCCTCTGTGGGCTCAGGCTCAGTGGAGAGCTGAGGCGATGCTTCCTCAGGAGGCGGGGCTGGTTGTTCCTCAGCTGCTGTGGCAGAGATCTCCCCACTGCTGAGGACCCCAGTAGGACCTGCAGAGCTCTCTACTGGAGGAACAGGACCGCCCTCCACAGCTTCTGCCTCAACATCTGAAGCATCTTTGGCCTGGAGAGGGAGCTCTGGCAGTGAGAAAGGCCCTAGGTCGAGGTCATCCTCAGGGTTGGTAAAAGCTTCGTGCCATGGCACTGGTTCTACCTGGCTGAGGGCAGATATACCATGATTGCTGTCTAGGAAACCACTCTCTAAGGGTCCCAGAGCGTCTACCTGAGCCACAGTAGTAACACATGTAGGCTCAGGGGCTGTGTCCAGGGGTGTATCTGGGAGTGATTTACAGTTGCTGAAGAAGGATTCCAGCCTGGTGGGAGCAGCATAAGGAGCAGCCCCTTCTGCAGCAGAAATGGCCACTGGGATTGCTCCTGTCCCACCATCTTTGACTTCCTCTAAGCCTGCCTCAGGAGCTGGCAAAGGGTAAGTTACTGGAGAGACAGGGTATGTGGGCTCTGCAGCACTGAAGGGCCCTGGGGTGGTGGAGTGGAGGGACTCTCCAGGGCAAAAATGTTTTGGGGAATCTGCAAACCTCTGTGGAGACTTTAGCAGAAGTTCAGAGCCCACAGGCCAGCTGACAGGGTTTTCCGAGGCACTAGCAATAAGGGTGGAAGAAAGGGCCTGCTCAGCAGCAGTGTGTGTCCACTCAACAGGTTCCTCGGTAATAACTGTGCTGAAGGGGCCCTCATCCAGGGGTTCCAGATAGCTAGGCTCTGGGGGAAGGATGGCAGCTGTGGCCTGCTGGTCCTCTGTGGCATCCAGAGGTAGGCCTAGATCTGGGGGCAGGGCCCCCTCAATGGCTGGGGTCAACAGTTCACCTCTTGGGGAAGGGGAAGACTTTGCTGGTAGGCTGGAGAAGACGCTATCTGGGGGTGGTGTGGCATTGACCACAGCTGTTGGTGGACAATGCAGGGTGTCCACCTTAGGCGAGGGGATACCATAGTCTGGGGAATAGTACCCAGGGGACAAGCAGGCAAACTTCTCTGCAGGAACTGGTGGCAGAGGAGCCTTTTCTTCCAGTAAGTGCTGTACTGGGGAATCAAAACTAGAGGCAGCAGGAACACTCTGCTGCCTGAACAGCTTGTCCCCAACACTGAATTCTTCTTCGGGTGTCCTTCTGATATCCACAGAGATTGAGCGATACAGGTTTGTGGAGACAGGCCTTGTAGGCGTCTGGCCTGGGTTTTCTGAAACCACACTGGAAGCCACAGAGAACCTGTCAAAAAAGGGTGGAGAGCAGGCGCTGGTGGATGTGGTGGAGACAGGCATTGAATGTTGGGAGTCAGTGCAGTCAAACACCAGGTCAGGGTAATCATCAGCACTGCAGGATGGGGTCCTGGGTGTGTGCATCACCTCCTCATAGCTGGGGCATGACACCACTGAGGTGGGGGTAGGCACCCCAGTGGGTCGGCCCTGCTCAGTCCGGGGTGAAGCAGGTAGAACCTCCTTCAAGGGTTGCCCTTGCCCAGCTAGCCAGTCTTTGGACTCTGTACCCAGTGTGTGTCCAGAGTGTGGCTTGCTTTCACCAGTGGGCAGCATAGGAGCTGACTCCTTGAGCTTTTTGTCTTTAGAAGGAGGGTCTAGGCCCAGCGCTTTCTTGGAGGGAAGGTCCAGGCTCTTTTTGCGTCCATCATCGGTGGGCTTCTTCTCTTTGAGCTTGGGGTCTCCAGACCTATGCCGCATCTTCTCCATCTGCTTCATGCGCTCCTTATGCCGCTTGTGGCGCTCCTCAATCTCAAGATCTTTCTGGGAGAGCATCCTTTCAAAACTTGTCATCATGAGGTCACCATCTCCCAGGAGCTTCTCTCGGGGCCTGATGTCTTTCTTGCTTGAGTCTCTAGATGGCAGGAGCTTGTCATTCCCATTGCTCATCTTCAAGGGGTCCCCCTTTTCTCGCTCTGTGTTCTCCTTCAATTTCTCCTTCAGCTTGGTCTCACTGAGCTTCAGGCTTTCGTCCCTGGACTTCTCCTTAAAGGAGTTGGGAGGGCTGTCCTTATCTTTGGCTGCAGGCTTTGGCTCATCCTTGTGGTGTCTCAGGAACCCGTCTACATGCTTGTCCCTGTGTTTCTCCTTCTCATCTCTCCACTTCTCCCTATGCTTCTCTCTCTTCTTCTTCTCCTTTAGGATGCTGATGGTACTTGACCCATACGGCTTTAGTTCCTTTTCTATCTTCTTTGCAGGTTCTCTTTCAGAATCATTTCTTTCTTTCTTTTCTGAAGAAAACAATTCAATGGCTTTATCTAGCTCCTCATCGATGTCAGCTTTTGTGGTGTAGGCAACCCCGTAAGTGTCTGGATCTAAGAAGTCCTTCTCATACTGGCTGGAGTCCTTCCTGGAGCCACTGCTACTGTCCTTGTAGTCCTCACTCTTCTCTTTCTTGTCTGCCTTGTCTTTCTTGGCTCTCTCACGCTCATGGCTTTTCTTTGAGGATGAGGAGGAATGTCTGTGCCTCTCTTTCTCCCTCAACTTCTCTGAGAGGCAGGTACTCTCCCTGGCCTTGTCCTCTGGTGGTGGCTCAGAAAAGGATACCTCCAGAAGTGTGCTCAGGCCGGGTTCTTGCCCATGGTCAGCAAAGCTGTCCGAGGAGACTTCACTGATCTTGTCATTGGAGTCTTCACGGTAGTCATGCAGAGCCTCTTCCTCCAGCTTCTCCAGAAGGCTCTTCTCCATTTCAGGGCCTCGTGAAGACTTTCTTTCTCGGGAGTGCTCCTTCTCTGGCTTTTCCTTGTGCTTACTCTTGGCCTTGTCTTCAGCAAAGTGCTTTTTCTCCACCTTTTCAGGGAGCTTCTGTTTATTTTTCTTTTCTTGGGCAGAGTCGACAGAAGCTCTGTCTTTCCTGTCCTTGTACTTTTCTGTACACTCTTTATCTTTCTTTTCTTTGTGCTTCTCAAAGATCTTTTCCTTCTTGTCCTTCCCCACTTCCACAACTCCTCTGTCCTTCTTCTTTTCCTTGGGCTCTTTGTCTCTCGGCTTTTCTGTGTGCTGCCTGTCAGAAGAGGACTTCCTGTGTCTGTCTGAAGGATGTTCTCTTCCATCCTCCTTCTCCTGGAGGCTATCCACTCTCTGTATGTCACTGGCCTCTCCAACCTTGAAGCTGCTGGCCATGTAATCGTCTTTCTCATCTTCACTTTCATCTGTGAATATGTCTGCAATGTACCAGCTCTTCTCCTTTCCCTTTTTATCGTCCTTTTTTTCTGAGAAGTCTTCTGAGATGATGCTTGGGAACATCTTCTCCTTTTTCTCTCTCATTTGGTCGAGAGATGACTTTCTGTCTTTGCTGTGTATGTCTTTATGCTTTTCCTTGCCATCTTTCTTCTCTTTGAAACATTTTTCAAATTCTTTGTCTTTCTGACACTTCTCAAGGATAGACTTCTCATTTCTGTCTCTCTCACTGGATTTGTCTTTGTACTTTTCTGCCCTGCCCTTTTCCTTCCTCTCCTTTTCTGGGACATCCTTTTTTTCTTTTTCCCGTGCTGCATGGGGCCGCTCCCAGGGCTCCAGGCTCTTGGTGAAGTCACAGTCTGATCTGTCCTTGAAAGTGCTCTCACAGCCACACTCCTTGAGGTCCTCCCTAGGGACCTCCTCAGATCGCATACGCCCATCCCTCCGCTCCCGGGAGCCCTCTAGGGTATCCCTCCTGTCCCGGGCTACTTCAGCAGACTCCCGCCTCTTCTTATCTTTCTCAGAGAGATAGCTGGGGATGCTTTTATGCTTTTCTGTTTGGTCTCTCCTCTTCTCAGAGTTCTTGTCTAGATAGTCCCTGTCTTTCTTTCGGAAGAAAGAATCTCTAAAGTCTCGCTTTTCCCGGGTTTTGTTGTCACGCTTCTTTTCCTTATTGTCTTCTTTGACTGTTTCCAGGATAAGTTTGGCCACCGAGTCATTCTTAATGTCTCTATAGTCTGTTACTGGAGAGTCCCAACTGTCCTCTCCTTTGAAATCAAAAGAGGAATCAGATAAGTCAGAAAACCACCTCTCTTGTTGGTCATCAGAAAGGCTGAACTTGGTGTCCTCATGCTCCAGAAACTGACTTTTGTTACAATAGTCATCAAAAGTAGCATCTTCCCTGTACACCTTTTCCTTTTTCAGTTTTTCTTTATCCTCTTTGAAGGCCTTGTCTTTCTCCTTGGAAACCTTGTCCTCTTTTATGTCATTCTTCTTCTCTAACTTGGAAGGTCGGTCTTTGGACCTTTTCTTCCTTTCCTCTTTGTACAATCTCAGTTTCTCCTCCTTGGGAGACTTTTCCTTTGCAGACTTCTCCCTTTCTGCCTTACTGGGACGGTCTTTTTCTTCCCGGAAAGATCTGTTGATGTCTTTATTGGCATCCTTGATTCTCTTTAGTGCCTTCTCATCCTTAAAGAGCCACTCTTTGTCCTCTGCCTTCATCTTCCCAAGTTTATCTTCTTTCTTAAAATGGTCTCTGTCGTGTTTCAACACTTTTAACTTATTTTCAGTGGAAATGTCGTTATCTAAGAGGATGGCCTTATCTGACTTTTGCTTGGAGTCCTCATATTCGTACGTAAAGCTTTTCAGTTTAAGTTCTTGGCTGACTGAACATTGTCCTTTCTCTTTGTTTTTGTGTTTGTGTTTTGTTTTGTGTTTTTTGACTACTTTCCCTTCCTTGTCCAACTTGGGGACAGCTCCGTCTGTACAGGGGTGGAAGGTGTTTCTCTTCTCAGGTGGCATGCTCTGTAGGCCACCCCTTTTACGGTGTTCCTGCTTCCTCCTAGTAGGCTTCAGAGATTCCACACTGGAGCCCTCAGAAGAGCAGTCAGACTCACTGGTCAGTCCCGTCCTTGAGGAGTCTGACAAAGAGCTGACCTCAGACCAGGCTGGGGAAGAAATGGCTTTCCAATTGTCAGTGCGCCAGTGCTTAGTGTGCTGGTCCGTGTGGCCAGAGCTGTGTTTCTGGGCCACAGCACTACCATGAGACGAGGTGGAAGAGGCAGACAGTGAGCTGAACAGAGAGGGGTCCTTCAGCACCAGCGGGGACCCCTTGAGGCAGCTTGAGCTCCCCACAGAGTCCCCATCATCCTCATCACTCTCTGAGGACTCACTTTCTGACCCGGAGGAACAGAACTTGTCATTCCTCTTTCCAAACCGAACTTCTTTGCCTTTTGTTTCTTTCTTTCGTTTCTTTTTCAATTTATTTTTTTCTTTCTGCTGCCTAGAACTAGAAGACTCTCTAGCCTTACTACTAGGTAGCATTGTGTGTGCTGACAACCTCAGTTTCTCTCCAGCCCCCATGGCAACACTCACATCCTCTTCATCTGAAGTATCTGACAAGATGCGATGGGCTGCCTTCTTTGGTGCAAGCGTGTTGTTTTTTGAGTAACTCTTAACTTCCATTTTGGGTATGGAAATGAAACTGTTTGATTTAGTTTCTTTCCTATAGTCTTTCTTCAGCAAGTGCTTGTCATCCACTGGAGGAACCCTGTCTTGCTCATCATCCTCATCAAACTCATACTCATCCTTGACAGGGGTCACAGTTTTTTGGGGCTCCGGATTCTTAGCCTTAAGCTTGAGGCCTTTCTCAAACTCCGAGTCTGTGTTATTGCCATCAACGGAGCTGGAAGGTGCAAATGATGGGGCATCCTCCTCTTCAGAGCTCTCTGTTGGGAACAGGAAGGGAGTTATCAGGCAGGTCAGAATCATTTTCCTAGCATCAGTCAAGAATGCTCTCCAGCTGTGGAGGAACAGGCCTTCCCAGCGCATGGCCACCCCGCAGGGGAGGCTGGTTGGCTTTGCTTCTAAAGAAGCACTTTACTTTAGTCACATCTGAGGCCAACCATAGGCAGAAGGAACCCACAGTGCTTTGTGAGAGACAAAGCTGGCATCTCAGCAGACAGAGTGCAGGCATCTTGGCAGTGAGGAACCCTGGCAGAACTCCTGTATTTGCAAGTTCCTGAAGGCGCCAGCCACCTGAGGAGGCTTGTAGACCCTGTGTGACAATCTGCAGGGAAATACCATATGTAGACACTGCAGGGCGCTCTCCCATCAGGGAGTACAGAGCCTTGCCCACCCACTCACGTGTTCTGTCTGCCTGGCTTACCAGTGGAGCTCTCCTCACTGGAAGTGTATGTGCCTTTGCCTAACAGGAGATTCACCATCGTTGGGGAATTGGCTACTTTCAACGGTGTCTCGCCTTTCCTGTTGCTTTGCTGAGGGTTTCCGCCATATCGTAACAACAACTTCACCACCTATAAAACATTAATAATGGTATTAGCAGACTATTTGAAAAATAGTTACTCTGCCATGCCTGTAGAAAGCTATAGCCCATTCTACATCCTGTTGTGGGGGTACTATATGCAGAGCCATTGTGGCAAGGTCTCTAGGTGCCCAGCAAGCCTGTCCTCTTTTTGTGAGAGATTGCACAGGGTTCCCCTCCAAAAGCGGTTCACTTGCTCCATTTCTCCTCCTCTTCCCCAAAAAATCTTTACACAGCTCCCTTCCCACCAAGAGAGAGCTGGTCAGCAGTGCAAGTCCGAAGGGTAGGTACATAAAGGAAGTTATCTTTGGAGGACTGGGGTGTGGAAAATAGAGGAAACAAAGACCACATTTCTGTAAGCTGGTTTATTTATTTTCATTTACATTAGAAAATAAGATAACTCCTCCTTGCTTGATTTTACATGCATGAAGATGGTTACATGGGTGACAGAAACATTCAAGGTGACATTTCAACAGCTCTATTCAACCATTTATAACCAGCAATCTATGTTGCATATGCCTGACAGAAACTCACTCAACTCCAGTGCAAACATCCAGTTTTAGTCTACCCTCCACTTTAGTCCAGGCTTTAATACATACTCTCGTCACTCACAGTGTTTCCACTTCAAGGCAATATTTTGCATTGGATCATCAGCATGGAGAGTTTTTAGCACATATAAGTTTTCTGCTGCTGCTGTAACAAATCACCACAACCTACAGCCTTTAGGAATCAGTTTTCACTTGCTTGGCTGACATCAAGGTACAGATAAAGCTGGCTCCTTCCTTCTTTGTGTTGTTGTTAGAATTTGGTTCCTGTGGTGGTAAGACCAAGGATCTGCTTCCCTGCTGTAAGAAGTCAGTACCCACCCGTGACTTTCCCCTAAGGCCAGCAACGCACGCCATATTCCTAACAGGTCTGTTATCTTTGTCTCTTCCATCTCCTTGTTCCAGCTAGAAAGAGAGGTTTTCAAAAGTTGCCTTTTGAACCACTCTGTATGTTCTCTTCTAAGAAGTTCTGCTCACTTCACTGTGTTACTACAGCTTGTGACATTTTACATAATTATTACTATTATTATTAATTATTATTTTGGTTTTTCGAGACAGGGTTTCTCTGTGTAGCTTTTTTGCGCCTTTCCTGGGACTCACTTGGTAGCCCAGGCTGGGCTCAAACTCATAGAGATCCGCCTGCCTCTGCCTCCCGAGTACTGGGATTAAAGGCGTGCGCCACCACCGCTCAGCGACATTTTACATAATTATAAAAGAAGTTAAAACTCTTTGATAATGGCCCTTGCCCTCAAGTCTTATTAGCTGCAAGCTCACAGCAACCTGTACTCAAAATGCCCACCTTTCAGGGTATTCTTTTACAAGTCTTAGGCATTTGATAAACTTTTCCAGTACATTTTTCTAAAAGGGCTCCTAAAAACCAGCAAACAAATAAACCACCATGCCATTATCTCACCTAAAAACTAAATAGGCCCTAAAATCATATATATATATATATATATATATATATATATATATATATATACATACATACATACACTCCCCCCTCCTGGCTGTCTCACTAATCTTTTCATTCAAAAGACCCAACCCACAAAGATTCACTGTGTACCACTGAGTTCTTGGAGGATTCCGATCTATAGGTTCCTGGTACTTCTCAAAATAGCTGGGCAGGGGTTGCTTTTCAGCACTATTAACCCAGGCAGATGTTCTCATTCTCCATGCTTATTGTCCTGTCCACTCAAAGGGAGTCTAGTAATGAAGTCACTTCTGCAACCCATTCTGCAACCCATTCTCTTGTAGGAAGAGGTGTATGCCCAGCACATCTTAGGTGTTTCCTGCTGCAGAGATACAGGAAATGCTGTCCTTAAGAGATGAGGTCCTGACCTACCACAGTAATCTAATTTTGACTATAATCCCATGTGCTGACTCTATCTCTCAAGTGTTACTCTACCCAAGACTTTGAATTGACCTTCTGGATGGAATCGGTACCAGGGGTAACAGGGACACAGCAGCAACTCATACAACTATCCAGGCAGGCCAACAGAGCCAACATTGTACATTTAATATAGTCCTATTAGTCATCAAAACTGAGAGGTTATCTCAGTACTGATCTAGGCAGAATGAACAGCTAAGCCTTAGGGCTGGAAAGGGGATTGGGATCAACAGGGGACAACAATGATGACAACATAAAACTCACTTCCCAGTATCAGAAAATGTAGAAACTAGCTAAGACAGAGAAACAGGAAGCTGTAGAATGGTCCAGAAGTTAAGGACAGAGCAGCCACTGGCGGGCTGCAGGGAGATGCCAACCTTGTAGTGCCCGTTGTTGGCAGCATCATGCAAAGGTGTGTCATCATCCAGGCCCTTAGTGTTCACCTCTGCACCAGCAGCTAACAGTTGCTTGGCGATGTCGTAATAGCCCCGGTTACACGCCTCATGCAGTGCAGTCCAGCCTAAAAACAGAAACTCAGGGTATTTGTTATATAATCTCTGAAAACTTGGCTCCTGCCTAAATTGTAGTGAATGACAACAGGTGTGGGGGGGGGGGGGGGAGGGGTGGCAGGAGGGGGTGGTGGTGTTTCTTCCCTAAGGAGGAGCCTCTAGGAAAGCATGTTATACCCCGAGAAGGCATCACTTTTTTTCTTATGCTTTTCATAATGACTATCTAGCCTACTACCTCTGCAGATTTATAACTTGTAGAAGAAACGACTCAGGAGGCCCCTGGGCTCTGGCGGGGGTGGGGTTAGGGTTAGGGGAAGTCCTTACAGGCAGCTCCCAATTTCCCCAAGGAAAACTGTTTTAAAATAACATGCTAAATTTGGCAGAATCAAACAATCATAAACTAGGCAGTAGAGAAATTAAGGTTCTGCACAAAGTTGATTTTGCCCAAAACCTCTCCTCACTTTTTCTTCCTGAGATAATCTTTTCAAAAAATTCTTTGAGAATTTCATACTTTTTTACAATGTATTCTGACCATATTCTCCAGCACTACCCTGTCCAGGCTATCATTGCACCATGAGCACATAATTCTCCTACAGTGTTGCATCATGGTGTAGGGCATCTCAAAAAGGCAGTCCAATACGCTAATCACAAAAATCACACAATTAACAGAGCCTTGGCCTCACATCTCGGGAGGTACCACCACTTATGCCCAATCCAACCTCTGTAGGAACCAGCATGAGTGCTCAATCTACAGCAGAATGGCCTCTGCTGGAACAAAGCAGGTACGTTTTAAACACCAGAGCAAGACCCTCCAGGAACCTGCCTTGTAGTAGACCCATAGAAGGTAAATATTTAAAGCCCCTTTACTTGCTTACGAATAACAAAAGCAAATTAAGATCCTAAAATATAGCAAATAACACTGTGTGGACATGAGGTCAGCCACAGAAACCAACCATACTCCACAAAAACACTTCCTTTCCATGTTCTGGGACCAAGGGCAGCAAGGACTTACCTGCAAAGTCCTTGACATTGACATCTGCACCCTCGCTGATGAGCTCCTTGATGCGCCGGGCATCACCTCGGATAGCTGCTCGGTGCAGACGTGTCTCTCCTCGTTCATTTCTCTTGTTTACCTTATCTTTGGTTTTTGAGGCAGAGTTGGGGGTCCCCTTCTGACACACTGTAGACTGGGAGGGGTGCTTTGGTGTTGTGTCTACTGCAGGCCAAGGAGGAAACAAGTAGAGCATTACAGCAGGTAGCTTTGTTCCATGGGAACCTCAAGAACCCAACCATTTTCATGAGGGAAAAGGGATCCACACAGAACCCATTGCCAAGTATAGCCATTCCCTCCCTGTCCACAAAACCACTCAGGTGCCTGGGGCTCACCTGGGCTATTTGCAGACTCCTCAGCAGTCATCTGCATGAGCAGAGCCACCTGTTGACGTTCAGAGAGAGGGTATCCAGCTCGGATCCCAGACAGCCCCATGCCGAACAGTAGCCCGGACTTCCGGGCAACAGGCTCCTTCTTGATCCTCTTCCGCTCGGGACCCTGCTTCTCTGTGTGGCAGGTGAGGGAGAAAGGGAGGGGAGACTTCATGCCCAATCCTCAGAGCTGGATTTTTAACTAATGTTACAGAGCCCCTTCATTCCACCCGATAGCTTACAGAGCAACAAGGAAGGTCTATGAGGGGAAGTGTCAGTGCTGGGAGCACTGACATCACCCCACTCTGAGCAGTAGCTGTGAGAGACACAGTATAAATGCCCTGTTGTCAGCCCATCAGATCTAAGTCTTGGTCTCCACCAACCATTTGCTCCCTACAGGCGCCACACACGAAGGCAGTAGGATGGTTCAACACCACTGGCCTGGCCCACATGGGACAGGTCTCTATTATTAACACGTGTCTGCAATTAAACTCCTTCCCAGCCCTCCTCCAAACAAACAGTGCAGATATAAAATGGCAGACACAGTTTAATATATGTAAATAAATCAAGGCCAACTTGTCAGTACTGTACCTTTCTTCTTGCTTCTAGGAACCTCCATTTCATGCCATGGTGCTTCGAGGACCGTACCAGCCTTGCAGTACCACAACATGGACTGAGCTGGAGGCATCTAAAGGCATCAACACAGAGCACTAACAAGAACGATGTAACAGCTCAGCTGTTCCATCTTAACCGCCTCCTAACAAGCAGGTCCTGGGTGCCTCTGACAGGTGACAAAATGCCCTGCCAACCTCTACTGGAAAGACTGCTGCTGCTCTTAAAAGAGGTGGGATGTGGAGAAAACACTCCAAAGTCCATGGTTTGGGAACACAAAGGCTCTCACTCTGCTTCTTGCCTAGCTTGCAGCAAGTACCTCTCTTGCTGTGGAGATCAGGGGTAAGCCCCTGAGCAGGGCTAAGACGGGTTCAGGGTTCCCCAGGTCACAGGGTACATAGCCTGGCAAGGGAAAATGCTGATGAGGCTCTTACTGGCAGTAGTTTTCTCCCCTTCCTATCCAGAAAACCCTCTTCAGGGATAAACTAGCTTCTGAAACCAATGCCCGACTCTAGAGGTAGGCGACAGCTTTCAGAAAGTAGCTTCAGTAGATCACATGACTGCCGGGCACTGAAGACTCACTCTGGTCTTCAGCTGGTTTGTCTGGCTTCATCAGCACTTTCCCTCTGTTTAGGTTAGGGTCTTCAGGTCCCCAAACCATCCTACCACTTTTCTGACAAACTGTTTGTTCTTTACAAGTATTTCAGACTGCCTTCTTAAAAACTAAATTTGTGGCTTGCTGATTTAGAAGATTTTTAATGTGACAAGCTTGTAGGCAGCAACATTTGCCGGTTTAACAACGCATGGCAAAACTCCCCTAAATAGTTCAAGCCACCACTAGCTAGTTCTCAACAAGCCATGATGTACAACATGAGAAAGAACAACAACAAAACATTAAGAATATGGCGAGATCAAAATGTCAGAAAACCATGCCGCTCTCATACATTCCATAGTATGTCATACTCCTAGTGGTGGTGACACCTGCTAATTACATTGACAACTCCAAGTGGTCAGCTCTGCTTTTGTGCAGTATATGGTTGCTATAGTGCAGGTTAGTGTGTCTTTAGATTATAAAGCATACTTGTCTGTTTTGTTTAAGTATGGCACTATACTGAGTCTCAAATGAAACTCCCAACCCTGTCAACTAAGTTACAGGTGGTGTTTGTTTAAAATGGTCTCATATAGCCCCAGGCTGGCCTCAAACATCCCATCTTCCTGCCTCCACCTCCACAAGGGCTGGCATTATAGGCATGCACAGACATACCTATACATTTTGTTTTGTTTTGTTTGAGATGGGGTCTTACTACATAGCCCTGACTGGCCCTGAACTCACTATGTAGACCAGGCTGGCTTCAAACTTAAGAGATCAGCCTGCCTCTCTTCCTTCTGGGATTAAAGGTATTTGCTACCATGCCTGGCCACATACCTGTTATTTTAAAGATAACAAAGGAAACTAGTAAAAATGTACCAGGCTAGCAGTCTGAGGCACATGTACTTTAGCAGTCATTCAAAAGTTCAGGCTGGGAGCCCACTCTGGGCTCTTTCCTTGTGGGGAAACTAAGAACACAGTATCTGTCTGTCGTTCAGAACAGCTGCTGCCAACCAGGGGACACACAGGCTGGGAAGGGTATCAGGTCTGGGCTTTTAAGACAGTAGCTATCCCTCTTGCAGCTCTGTGACCACTGGCTCTCTCTCACCAAGAGGCATTTCCTTGCTCTTAAAAAGGCCCAGGGACATGCAGCACCACTAAAACACTGCTCTGCTCCCCTGCCCTGAAGAATTTGGTCCCTGAGCATAGTAACTTCTCACACAGCCACACATCTTAGAACTTCATCACTTACTTGTCCAAATGGGAGCTGGGGTAGGGATAGTTCTGAAATGTGCTTTCCTAAGAGTCTGAACCTCTTCATTGTAAATGTAGCTTTTGCTAAGCACATGCAACAACTGGTACCCACAACTGTCCAATTTCACTCCCCAGCTTCAAAGGTTAGCAAACCTGAGTGCCTATCAGACTTCTGGGGTAAAAGATGGACACCAAAGAAGTCCCTGAAAGGACAACTGAAAGTTCTGTCATGTCAAGATTCAGAATACACTCAGGCTTAATGTACCCAAAAATGGTTGAGCTACTCAATATGGACACAGGCTGTGTTGCAGATGTTCCTGCAGTAGGATATGCTACCTGCATGCCCCCGCACACCCCCCCCCCAGATGCTGAACAGTCTGGCAGTCTGTAGGGCTGGCCTAAGCTGTGGGCTCAGGTGACCCACCTCCACACCCATTGTCACAGTTGTATCCTGTCTGTTAGAAGGAAATGGAGCAGGAAGCAGGAGAAACTATTACTTCCTGCAGACAACCAGAGTTCCTCTGGCATTTTATACTGATTTCCATTTCTATTAATCAAATGGAAGCAAAGTAGACTTATTAAGAATTCCAAATGGTATCTGCTAAATTGCTAAAGTAGAATACTGACAAGTCCAAGGCGAAATTCAGCCTATGACAAGGTTGAATGAGTGGCAGGTAGGATCACAAGTTTACCTGAGCCTACAGAAGGGCAGCAGGGGAGGGCTGTCCAATGGATGCAAGAGTCCGCTTTAAAACTGTGCTCCTTAGGCTTTGCTTTGAGTAGAGCCCAAGGACAGAGGGTCTGAGGAAATAGAGAATGGAGGATGGACCCACAGACCCTGCCAACACCCAAGGAAAGACCTCAGCTATGGCAGTTCTCTTAGGCAGACATGAGCCTGGATGGTTCTACTTCTCAACTATATTCAACAAAAAATGTGATAGTGCTCTGCTTTTCTGCAGTACCTTTCTTTGCACCCACATGCCTCATGTCAGATCTTGAGGTAACAAAGTTGTGTTTTATCACTCAGATGGGAAACACAAGATACCAATAAGCACTTCCTAGTTTGTGGTTGGATCACCCACTGACCCTTTCTCCTTCCCATCACCTGGCACTGCTGGTGTGGCTTTCAGGAAGATTGGACAAATGCATTGGCAGCCTGCTCTGACTGACTCCTTCTTGAATCTAGAAAGGCCTTCTAGATGCACAGTGGTTTTCGGCAGCAAGAACAGAGAACAGATTCCTTGAATCCTGAAGGGGCAACACATCCAGCTCCTGGCTGCTGGGGTAGTAGAGGCCTATGACTCTATCAGTGTTTTCTCGGCTCACTGACCTGGATATATCCTCAGGAACCTACAACAAATGCTCATATTTATACTGATTCTTTCCTTGCTTTTGATTCTCCTTCACTCTCCTTTAGAGTCAGCTCTCCTGTGCCTGCCTCCTCTCCCTTACAACTCTAACCAGATTCATTAATCCTTACTCTTTCATCTCCTCTTTCAATCTATGTCTTAGTTCAGAAAATTTCTCCAGCTACAATTAATTCACTGGTTATTCTGTGGGTGTTTGTATATGTAGGTGTATATGCAGGTCAGAGGTCAACCTTGGGTATCTTTTTCACAGACACAGTGCATCTTTATCTTTTGTTTTTATTGTTTTGCAACATGGCCTCTTAATGGCCTGAGGTTTGCCAAGTAGGCTAGGCTGGCCGGCCAGTGAGTTCCAGATATTTACCTGTCTATACCTTTCCAGATCTGGAATTACAAACACATGCCACCAAAACCTAGCTTGTGCAAATTCTCAATTTTGTACATAAGTGTTTTACTCCCACTGATTCTTTTTTTAAATGTCATATATAATAAACTATATAGTGTGGCCACTGAATTTTTAATTTTAGTGACAATTTCCATTTCCAGATGTTTGATACTTAGTTTTTTATTTCTTCCTACTGACCTTAATTTTTTTCTTCTATTATATTCTACTAGTTTTCATTTTGTCTATTCCAGGGTGTTATTCTAAAGCCAGCCCTTGCAGAGCTTTTTGAAAAAGCATCCTTCTCTCTTGTCTGTAATTCTATCAGGGAGTTCTGGCATCCAGGAATCTAGGCAATGGCATTAAACCTATGGTCCTGCCAGTGGGTATGGAAGCATAGTAAGTTGAACCCTACTAGAGGAGGGGACAAGTTTCAGAGCAGAAGCCAACTAATCCTCTTTAGAATATACCAACAGAGCCTGGGATCTTTAAATGGAGACTGCCTTCCTTGTAGACAAATGTGATCTAAAGACTTTGCCATTTTGTGGGGACGAGAATTCTGTGGTGTCCGAGGACTGGCTTCAGGTTAGAGGTCCAATTCTGGGGCCTAGAACTCTACTGAGGTATTGTACTTAAAAGTTCATTTCACAGTGTAGGGGTTGTTTTTGGCAATTCTAATTCTAGGCTTTTGCAATGAGACCACTTTTTAGGGTACAGATTACAGCTCATTACTGAAATTGTAACTCTTATTTACCCACTTCAGAATCTAGATGCCAGTACAGTCTTAAGAATCTCTACAGAAACAACTTCCATGGTAATATCTTGAAATAGCAGTAAATGCCTTGTAGGTGCCAATGAAAATCTCTCCATGGAATAATTTCCCACCATTCCTAGATATAGGTAAAGTATAGTGAACTAACTAACTATCTCTCTCTCTCTCTCTCTCTCTCTCTCTCTCTCTCTCACACACACACACACACACACACACACACACACACTCCCACACACTCCCACAAAAACAAACCATGCCTCCCCAACCAAATATTTGACCTAGTCTTGGAATCTAGAGTAAGTAAGTACAGTGTTTCTGGCCACAAAGTCCCAACTGTGGACAAGACACACTAGGTCATAAGTTGCAAAAAGGACCTCCATCTAACTTATCCGAGCTACAATTCACCATAGTGGGTAGAGGGTTCAAAGTGCTGGTCTCAGCAGCCCAACCTGCAGGACATCCTCATCAAGTCATGGTGATAATTGCTAACTGCACTCCTGACTTGCTGATACATCTTTTTCTTTCATTTTTGTGAGGGTCACAATTAATCATTAGAAAGGAAGGGAGGGAGGGAGGGAGGGAGGGAGGGAGGGAGGGAGGGAGGGAGGGAAGGAAGGAAGGAAGGAAGGAAGGAAGGAAGGAAGGAAGGAAGGAAGGGGAAGAGGAAGAAAACCTGTGCTGTGATAAGTGACCCCTGTCACCTAAGTGCTGTGACACCTCCTATCCCCCAGTGGACTATTCTAGTTCTTGTTCCTCCTTCTGAGAAATGGACTAGCCATCTGTAGTATGGTAGTGAGGTCAGACACAAGTGAGACCATGTCTTCGCTTCTAAGACCGCTGCAGATTGTTTTCCCAAGTTGTAAACTGAGACTTACATGGGCCTTCACTGCATTATTTTCCCTGAATCACATGAGGCATATGGCCTTCAGGAGGTATGCTTGCTGTTGCATAGTTCAGTAACAGAACATGAGGAGTGATACTAGCATAAAGATACACACAATAGACAAGCAGGGTAAGTTCACAGCCTGCCACTTACTCTCACCACACAACACATGCTGAAGATTAAAGGTAAGTAAAATGACAAGCCCAGACACTGGCAGCTGCTGCCAGTCAGTTGGAAAGGGAGAGCAGCAAAGGCAAGGCTCAAAGTCTAACAGTGTATATAGCCAGGACTAACCTGCTTGGCTCCTGTACTTGCCTGGCATTTCTCCTTTTATCTACCCTAGCTATGTTCTAATCCCAAATACCTTTTAGCTTGGCTTATTTTGCTGTCTCACTGCTATAAATCCCAAACAAAAGCCCCTAAGCCTTGGTATCAAGTAGGTGCATTATGTAATGGGCTTGCCCACCAGAATAACTGCCTTTGATTTTTGGAAAATACAGAATTTGAACCAGAAAGAACTTTCTTTGCTAGTCTATGATCTCCTTTTGTTGAAGAAAAAAATAGCTTAGGTCTGGACAGGAAAAATGGTTGAGAAATACACCAGACCAACCACAGACTTCTCAATTATGTGACTATTTTATTTGGATCTGTTTCTTCACCAGCAGTCACATGTGGTTCTTGGGCTAATATCAGACTCCTCACTAGGCAATTATGGAGTGCTGGGTGGAGGCTGCTGGTCAGTCATAGTAAGCCAGAAATCACCTTGTTCTCACAGCATTTTCTCTTCCACGCCCCCAGCCAGTAAGTCAGACAAAATGCAGACTCTACTCTCTCATTTGCCATGGTCCAGCATCTGCCAATGTGCAGCCCACAGTAATATGCCCTTCTAGTGAGCAAGGTGGTGGAGAAGCCTCCTCATTAGCCCAAAATCACTATCTCTTATACCAAGCATTCCGAGTTTCATAAATTCCTACACAGCCAATGGCAAGAGACTTGGAAAAATCCTTCTTTACCATAGAAAAACTGAGGGATCAAGACCTGAGGAATGAACACCTAACTGAATACCTAAGAATTTATGAGTCAATGTGCTGCAAAAACCTGAGAAGAGTCTTATTCAAAAGTATAAGCAATATAAGAAAGCCTTAATTCCCTCCCTTCTTCCAAAGATGCAATAGAAACTAGGAATAGACAGTTGTTGGCTCCAGTATTTGACAATGACATATGCAATGGGGTGGGTGGTTTCTGTGTAAACCCTAGAAAGGTTAGGTAAGGGGTTATTTACAGATTTTTAAATTAATGAGAAATTTTCCAACATAAAATGGGGGCAAAATAGTATCATCTGAAGTAAATCCTAGACATCATATAATTCCATAATGAAGGCTTTTTCCCCCCTTCAAGATACTATGTAGCCTTAGGTTGACTGCAACTCACAGAATCCACCCATCTCCCAAGTGCCAGGATCAAAGTACCTGCCACCACACCAGGCCATCATGAGTAATTCTGATGCTGGAATTCTAAACAGACCAGACCAAGACATGAGAAGGAAGAGCTCTTCACCAGGACAAAGTGATGTGTGTGGTCAGTCCTACAGATCTGCTCTGGAAGAGGGCCCCAAGGAATAGTCTTATATTCTAAGAAGACAGAGGTACTGACACTGGGCTGCCTGATTTTCCTATAAAGACAAGGCTTCCAGCCTTGCCAGCATGTCACAAGGGTCAGTTGCCCACTGCTAGCTGTCAGAAATGTACTTTCCCAGTCTCTTCCCCTGCACTACCAACCCTAACAGGTGTGCTTCTGATATGCTCTGTCCACAGCTTCCAGGCATTGTGATGGCAATAGTGTTGTACAACTATACTGATGTACAACCTTGGTAGAGCAAACTTTCAACCAGGCTGACTCACAACAGACAAAACTGTATTGTTCTTGGCAGGCTGCCTTCAGTCCTGACTAAGCACTGGAAGGCCGCACCTCCAGTGGGCTGGGTCACATCCAGCAGGGTCTGAGAAACCGGAAAATAATTTGTATGGTTTGGTGGTCTGAGGCTAGCTAGCATTTTGCCACTTGAGGGCGCAGCAGAGGAAACTCACTATTTGCTACTGGGAATCCTGATGGGGAGGAGCACATTCCTTGTGTTACTTGGGTAGGCCACTTCTGTCATCAACAATGGGTACTAAACTGTACATTATCAGCAGAGGGCGCTGGAGGGACACTGTAGGGTCAGGAATGGCTAAGCTGTTGGCCAGGGGCTTGGATTGGCTCATAATAACCTTTCAGAGCTAGAATGTACTTAGTATGACTAAGTCACACACTTCAAGGGAGATCAGAAAAACCCTATCAGATGACCAGAGATTGTATCTCAGTCACTATTTTATCAAGTTAAAAATCTTGCAGATGCCAGCCAGCACTTTTCAGCTTCCAGAACTCTAAGCCAAAATAAACCTCTTTTACATGGGAGAAAATATTCACCACCATCACCTCACACATTTCATGGCTTCTCCATCCTGAATAACGTGGTGAGTGCCACTGCAGAACATCCTGGAGATGAGAGGTATGCCTCCTACTCCATCATACCACATTTCTAAGCCAGCCCTGCTTCTTTGAGTAGAAGGAGAATACGTTAGGTATCCAAACTCACCACAAAATGCAGAATAGAAAGGCAGTTTAAAAAGAAAGGTGTATGATTGTGTGAGAACATGCGATTGGGTGGAACTCACTGGAAGAAGACAAAGATTTGCTAGCCTTCTACAGCTGTACTGCACATCTGTAATTCCAGTACTTAGGAGATGAAGGCAGAAGGATCAGGAGTTTGACACCAGCCTGGGAAACACTATGAAACCCCATTTCAAAATATGGAGATGTCTAAGGCTGGGGATGAAGATCAGTGATAGAGTACTTATATATACAGGCTCTAGGTTCTATTTCCAGTGCTACAAAAATGACTGAAGGAATAAACTAGAAGACAAAGAAGTTCAACCATGCACACTAACATCAGCATCATTTCACTGGAATGACTGCTGTTATACTAACAAAACAAACTTAATGTTATACTAAAGAATTAGTCCTCAAAATAATACTAAACCTAGGGCAGGGCATACATATTTTATATGTTTATCTATAGCTCAGATTTGATTCAAAATATTATTTCCAAAATGTTCTAAGTCTCCCCAGCTGAGCCTCTGCTGGCCTCAGAAGGTCCTGGTGTGAACATGCACAGTTGGACAGTACACCTTCAGCACAGGTTAAAGGACAATTTAGAGATCTTCCATGGAGGAAGAGCCTCACAGAGGCACATCACTGATACGCACAGGTCCAAGAGGCTTCCCATAGCTCCTGAGGAAGAATTTTCTCTAGCATAACATCAATCACCTTCCAGAAGTCACAGGGTCCTTCTAGGAAGCACAGGGACTTGCCTTATTAACTCTTTATAACAAGACTTCCAGAGAATGTGTGACCATTTCAGAGGCTGTATTTCAACCTCCACAACCACTATCCAAAACACTAACAGCCAACTGGGAATACCACACTTTGCAACAACCAAGTCAAGAGAGAGCCCCCACAACCCACACACACACACAAAAGGAAAAAGACATACAGGTTTGATCTGGTTTTCTCGGAGTACATCCCTATGAGCTTCAGGGAACTGTGTTGTCTCCTCTACAACGCAGCCTCTCTATTACAGCAGAACAGAGGTGAGGTGAAGGAAGCCTATCAGCCACATGTGTATGTCTATCATAAATACTCATGTACTTCTGCTTTTCCTTGGAAGCATCTGTGATAGAGAATGGAACACCCATCCCTCTTCCTTCTTCATCTAAGTGTCTCTACAAACCCCGCCCCCTCCCCAAACACAGTAATAAATTACAGGAGTCATGTGCACCAACCCATACCACTTGCTTAAATCTTAGGCAAAGATAAGCCACTTAACTAATCATCATCTCTGTTTAGTTTCTGTGGGCATGTTCAAGTGTATACTGTGTACCCTTGCCTCATGCCCAGGATACTGCCTCAGTTGGTTCACCCCAGGCCTCTGCCATTTTGGTGTTCTGCTGCCTGATAAGTCTTTTTCTTTAAAAAAAGAAAAGAAAAGAAAAGTCAGATGACCAGTAGAGTGGAGGAGTATTGTCTGGGTACAAGTATCATCAAATGCAGGAGGATATGCAAAACAGCAGCAGAGACCAGGCAGGGTTCTCCTTCCTTATGAAGCCCAACACAGAATAAGATTGGGAATATACACAATAAGGGGTAATAACCCCAACCTCTATACATGCCCGTGTATACTCCTGTTCTGAATCTTAGACCTATCCATTCTCAGGAAGACGATACCAGCTGCCTCACTTTCATGTGCCCTGATAGCCCTGTGGGAAACCATCTTTGCTCTGTATAAACTTCTGGGAAGTATACCAGGGCACCGGGACCCTTATATGTTTGATGACTTTCCTGTTAATGACACGGGCTCAACTTGGAGGAACCATCATTGCATAGGCCGGTGCAGCAGCTACAGCAAGAATCCTCCATGGATACAGTGTTAAACCGGGAGGGGCAAGGGATGGGAAGAGTGGCCACTGTCTGGTACCTGAGTCCGAGTCTTTCTGCTCTCCATTGGCCCCCACGGTGAAGGGCAGCTTCCGCTTGGTGGCTCGTTCTCTCACCTCCTTCCCTCCATCACTGCGGTCCAGCTTTGGAGTCTTGGTTAGAGAAACTTTATCTTTATCCTAGAAAAGAAAGTGATGTTTTCACATATTATTCCCAAATTAATTTCTCAAATCAGCTATGACTTTACTTTATGTGCCAAAGAAAGGAAATCTCTTGCTGGGGCTATTTACAGACTCTCCTGTTCCAGGCTCCATGTGCAAGGCTAAGCAGGCCGTTAGTGACTGCAGTTTGGCCTTGACCACAGGCTCACAGTACATGCTCTTCATCCTTTAACTGAAAGCTGCTGTGCAAATGAAGAAAGAGCAAGTTGCTTTCTGTCCCATACTACTTCCCTGGGGGCGTATTGTTAATGAGGAACAATGAATTCTCTCTACAATGTGCAATCAAACTCTCCAGTGTAACTCTCATATGGAAGAAAGTGCTGGCAGGGGCCAAGGGTTAAGCCCTCAGGTGACTCCAACAACCTTGAATCCCCTTTCGGTGTCCATCTAATATCTACTGAATTGAAGCTTTGCTGTTCTGCTTCAGAATATGGGCCTATGGGCTGCTCCTGATAGAAGGTACCCTGCCCATACTTCCTACTTCATCCCAGGCTTGAGATACTGGGAGGTAGCATGTCTACAAGTAAGGCAAATTCAAGTCTGCCTACCTAACCATAGCTACTATGCAAGGGGCTGGAAGGAGGGTCTCTGTTACAGGATAATAACCCAGGAGCTATACAATTCTGGCCACATGATCCCTACCACATCCCCCACCACATGAAGTACATGCCAACACTTGGTTGGTCATGAATAAGTCTGGAATTTGTTTGCATCAAAAACATCAGCATGGGATGGGCGATGGTGGCATATACCTTTAATCCCAGTATTTGGGAGGCAGAGGCAGACAGATTTCTGTGAGTTTTAGGCCAGCTTGGTCTACAAAGTGAGTTCTAGAACAGCCAGAGCTACCCAGAGAAACCCTGTCTTTAAAAAAGAAAAAAGAAAAAAAAAAAAAGAAAAATAATTTTCCTTTGGAAATAATACCTGTCTTGAGATGCTATCATCACAAGTTAACATGGTATTTGTATTTCTTAACACATGAGTTAAAAACAATAGTTATTTCTTAATATTCACTTAGACTTTTTACCCCCAAAACAAACTAAAAAGTTGTCTTCAGTGAAGTCAATCTAGGGCAAATGGTGGCTAAAAATGATAGCCAAATCATTGATTCTTGTGCTGTATAAGGAAAAGAAAATACTGCATTTTAAATTAGGTGTTTACTAATTTATAATTACTGTTTTATACTTTTCAACATTTGAATAATTTTTTTATTACTGGCTATGAAAAAAATAGTATGGATTAGATACAATGTACCCCTCTGAAGTGGGACCTAGACAAACTGCACATGAACACCTAGGATGTAGTTTCTGAAAATGTGCCCCACAAGAGCAAGTCTTTATTTGAGACTCAGGTCATTTGATGTTTATACATATAGGCCATGGTGCCATGGAGGCAAGAGAAAGGTGAAGAAGAACAGCTAGAAATCAAAACCCAGGTGGACATAGAACATGATGATGGTAGCAGGAGGTCCCTTCACACTATGTGCACCACAAAGAGAAACCTGTCTGGCAGAGCAACAGTTAGCACTGTGACCACTATACCCAGACCCAGGAAGAACTCCTGGCACCAGGCTGACGTGAGGGGCTCTGTGAGTGGGGTTTATCGATTCCAATCAACACCTTGGACTGGACAAGAACAACTAGTTCTGTCTCTGGCCTCTCCAGCACTTATCACAGAGGGAGGATCTGGCCCTGAGGTCCCTCACAGATGGTGCTATTCTGTACAGCAGCCAAGAATGGGGTCTCAGACACCAATACATACATACCTGCTGGAGCACATCAATACTCAGGTATGATAGAACCTGGAGGCTATTCCGAAAACACTGCACACTTAAGTTTGAATGGTAAATGTCATTGATATTTAAACTGAAATAGAGGGGCTAGAGAGACGACTCAGCAGTTAAGAGCACTGGAGGCTATTGCAGAACACTGGGGTTTTAACTTCCAGCACTCACATGGTGGTTCACAAATACCCGTCACTCTAATTCCAGGGTTCTGGTGCCCCATTCTAGCCTCTGTAGGCACCAAGCACACACATGGCACATAGAAATGCACACAAGCAAAATACTCCTTGATAAAATAAAATGAATAAATCTAATTTTAAAAATAAATATTTTTTAAATGGAAATAGAAGCTGTATTTGTGTGTCGCTAAAAAGTTCCACATTTTAAAAACAAATACAAAAACCCACAGCTCCTTGCCTAGGTAACTAGCTAATGCACAATCACCTGTTCCCAGGGTTAAGCCTCCAGGTGACTGAAACAATCATGGATCCACTGCCTATGCCCACTTGACACTTGCAGGAGAACACAGGTACAGTGTTATAGTTTGGATAAAACGTGTTTACAAAGGCTCAGTCCCCAGCTGGTGGTGCTAGTGACAGGTGACTGGATCATGATGACACTAATCTGATCCACTAATAAGTCCAAAGCTGGGAAGTGGGGCCTGTTAGAAATAGGCCATTAGGGTACAGCTTTGAAGGGTGTGTCTTGTCTGTCCTGCCTCCCTCTCCTTTCTTCCCACAAAGAAGTGAGCATTATGCGATCTTTCCATGATGCTCTCTGCCTTAACCATGCCAACAGAGGTGGGGCAAAGACCAAACCCTCTGAAAGTGTGAGCCTCTTCCATTACTAGCCCTATGCCAACAAAAGAAGTAACAACAGCAAAACACAAGCTACACATACAAACAAAACCTTTGTTAAAAAAAAAAAAAAATGGATGTCTTGGTGATTTAGCTCAGTGGTAGAGCACTAGGCAAGCGCAAGGCCCTGAGTTTGATCCTTAGCTTAAAAAAAAAAATTGTGGGGGAGGGGGTTCCCACACTAACACACCTGGCACTTTACCTAGAACACATTCAGAGCTCAACACAGAGTTGGATGAATGCTTAAAAAATGAGGCTCTTGAGAGTGAATCTGAACTCAAAATTCTGCTCTGCAATTGTGAAGACAGTATAATTCAAACTTCTCTGAGCTTGCTCCACTAGAAATGAAACTGTAAATGTTACAGACTGTTTAACTTCTTAAGTTGAGCCAGTTCTGACCAAGATCTCCCATGAGACTCTAATATGTCATAAAAATAGTCAAGGTGGCAACAATGTAGCACCTGAGACAGCACTGGCCCTATTCACCCATGTGTTGGGCTGTGCACACATGGTACATAAAGAAAAGCTTGCCCTAATCAATTCCATGTTTTTCATTATAAAAACCACGAAGAGAAAAACAATAAATTTGCAATTTCAAAACAGAGTCATTGTCTCTGTGATATATTGCCTTTGGAACCAACTGTGATTCCCTGGCATCTACCAGTGATCTTAATAGTAAAAAAATTGATAGGGGCATATAATACCATATAGGACACCAATAACCCGAACTTGTGAACTAAATCATTCTACAAACTTGTAGAGGAGCTCACCCTCTCAAAAATAAAATGCCCTGGCACCTTTGTGAATTTCAGTGGACTCTGCTCCACTCACTGGATCCTGATACCATACGTTATTACTGTGTCCTTAATATTAAAATCAAAGAGCTTAATTCCTCCAGTTTAAGACAATTTTAGTTACAACAGGTCCTTTGAGTGTCCATGAGAATCCACAAGGATTTCATGGCATTATGCCTGGCAAGGTTTATTTTATTTGTGTGTGTGTGTGTGTGTGTGTGTGTGTGTGTGTGTGTCTCTCTCTCTCTTACATTAAGGGATGTACTACCCTTGAGGGGCCCAATTAAATAGAGGCAGAAGCCTCAGAGCCTCCTGATGCACATCAAGTCTGCATAAGATAGGTTCTCAGCTGAGAAGCTGGTCTAGACTACCCTTTGAGGGTCCAAGAAGAGGCTGTTTTTGCATTCTCTTCTCCGAGGGGTTTTATACTGAGATTCAGATTACCATCTGCCACAGGAAAATGAGACCAGTTCTGAAATGGGATGAGAGATATCACTTCTTGCTGAGTTGTCTTGGATAACACTGCAGCCAGTTAGCTCTCGACATAGTATAGCTCTCGACATAGTATGATCAACAGGGCAGGGAAACTGCTAGTTCCTACTGCAGTTTGGATGTTGCAAAAGTGTTTAGCACTGTCTTCCCTATATGCCAGCTTGTGTCACTAATGGGTGTGTGGCAAGATATGTGGCAGAACCACGTGCTCTTTCTGTTCACAAATATTGTACTTAGAGTATGATTCATTTGGGAGTAAAAAAAAAAAAAAAAGGTTGCTTTTGATAACATGCAACTGTATCTGAGGAAATAAGTTCACGGGATAATAGCTGAAGCCAGTCCAGTATCCTGCTGTTACTAGCAGATCCCCCTTCATGATCCCATAATTTGACACCTGAGCTCCTATGTACTCCCTGAGGAACAGTCTCCATTATGGACTGTTCTTACTAGGTTCCACCCTGAGTGACCAGATAAGATAGGTAATTAGTGCTGAGCACTGCCAGCAGCATCACATAGCAATTTCAGAGTTACTATCAATCTCCAGAAAAGGCCTGGCATTTTGCAGTGTAGTATAAGGAAGCAATCAAACAAAAAATAAGACATGGCTATCTTGCGGGGGGGGGGGGGGGCGGGCGGCGGGGGGGGGGGGGCGGCGGGGGGGGGGACAACAACCTTAAATTGAATCAATTTACACTGCCCACATAATCCAGATCCTGTAATCTTAGATCAGGACTAACTCGGCTCAGCTCAACTCAACTTGTGTCTTTCCCTCAGTTACCAACAACCCAAACCAAACTGAAACATCCTGGACCTGGAACAGCAGGAACAACAAGAATTAGGCATTTGCTATTAGGCTGTTACAGTCTAATTTCTACAGCTTTCAGAATGGATCACTGTAGCCTACCTACTCTCTAGAGTTCAACCTTTCTCCCTGGGCCCTGATTAGACTTTACCCTTTCACACTTTCATGACAAGCCATGTGCCATGCACCTGAAAGACATATGACAACTCCTAACAACTTGTTCATCTTTGTCTGCCTGGCCACTGCCAGTGCCCAGCAGAGGTCTAATCTTTGTTTTCCCTAATCTACACCTTAAATCTACTCGTGCTGCAAGAAACCCAAGCCTGGTCCTGGTCTCTTACATTTTGGGGGGTTCTGTGACTTCTACTTACATTGCTTTTGTAGGCACGAGAAGCTTTTTGTAGAAAACAGACAGCCAAGCAATACACAGATCACAAAGACACAGACAACAGTGCACAAACACACACAAGCCAAATGTACCCTCTAGAAGGCAGTAGGAGCCCTCTAGACAAAAGCAGCAGTCAGGGTATCTAAACTGAAGCCTCAAGAGGCAGTGTTGGAAAAACAGGGAAGGGGAGAGACCTGTGATGTAACAGGTTTTGGTAGCTAAGTGCAAGGTGCTCCACACCATCACATAGTTGAGCTGTTACGTCCTTGGGGATACAAACTGATTCTGAGTTCCAAGATGCACCCAATGAAGAGAAGAGGCCAAGGCAAGTAGTCAGCACTAAGAAGGAGAATAGCTAGTGTCTGAGTAAGAGCTCTTCCAAGGCTCAAACAGCCTATGGAAATAGGACATTGCTCTGATTTGAATGCCCACAGGCTGAGATGTATGTGCTGTTTCTGATGCCAGCTTAGTGAGGAAATCCTTCAAAGAGAAGACTAAGAGAGGATAGTAAAATCTTTTCCCTTGCCCTTTCTTGACAACTCTCTAATTTCATCCCATGGGAATGTCCATGCATATACCTTAAAACCATGTCTTTGCATCTATTCAGTATGAAACTTTCCCCAAAAGTATGCCCCAGAGGCACATCTATCTTTTCTGTCTAAACAGAACCTAAATACGTCCTTGTTTACAAACCATTTTGTGCTCAACCAAAATTTAAAAGAAGAGACTATTTGGCTCACTAGTTTTCACATGTAGAATACCTGCTAATAATTACATGGAGAGTTTTATTAAAGTCCAGAAAGAATCAAAATGGGAGGAACACTGACAGCCTGAAGGCACAGCAGAGTTAGGATCCTCTCACAGGGATAGGTGCCAAAGGTTCAGGAGGAGCAACTAGGAACTACATAAAGGTGAACTAGGACTAGAAAATCACCTTATAAACACATGACCTGAATTCTGAGGGCGAGTCAGGACTTCATTTCACTGGCTGAGAGGTGATCTTCTACCAGAGAAGAAATCCAGTCCCAGGACAGCTCATGTACTTGGTAACAGTCATGGAATATATATATATAAACAAGCAACTTAACACATGAAATATGTATCTACATGGTAATTCTAACTTCTTGTTCATGGAGGAGGAGTCTTCCCTTGATGCAAGGAGATAGGCATCCCAGAATGTGGCGTCATCAACACAATGACTAAAGGATGGCAGCAATTCTATTTTCCTATTCTTGAATTTGTTTGTTTGTTTGAGACAGGGTTTCTCTGTGTAGTTGTCCTATAACTTGTTCTCCTTGACTGAACTCACAGACATCTGCCTGCCTCTGCCTATTGAGTGCTGGGATTAAAGATGTACACCACTTCCACCTAGTTCTATTCTTGTTCTGAATTAACAAAATTTGAAAGCAAATGTCTCAGCAGAGTTTCTAGCCAGTATAACTAAAACACAGTTAACTGTCTCACTGAAAGCAGGACAAGGTATCTTAGAGGACACAGACGGGCAACTTTTTCTTTCATTTTTTTTTTTTTTTTTTTAAAGATTTGTTTATTTAGTATACAGAAGAGGGCGCCAGATCTCATTACAAGTGGTTGTGAGCCACCATGTAATTGCTGGGAATTGAACTCAGGACCTCTGAAAGAGCAGCTGGTGCTCTTAACCTCTGAGCCATCTTTCCAGCCCGACGGGCAACTTCTATACAAAGTCTGCTAAGGGATCGACTATGATAAGCTTAAGCAGGGCCTTTTCAGTGAGTGAATGGCTCATAACAGAACTGGACACTCCTGAAAGATAAGGCCTCACAAAACAGGCTAAGAACAGAGTAACAGGCTGGCCTTGTGAGCACATGGGTTCTGAGTGCTGTCTTTAGTCCTTATCCTGGGTCTTAATGACCCAGGAGAGGCAAGGGAAGGGGAGGGTGAGTCAATGTTACCTTTTTCCCAGTTTGTTTCTCCACCATGTCGTTGCTAAGAGAAAAGTCTTCTTGCTGTGGTGTTTTAGAACACCCACCCTTGGGCATCGTTCTCCTCCCCTTACTTGATCTTCATTTATGCTGCCATTGCTTCGTCATCAACTGTCTGCTTCAAAAGAAAAGATACAGCAGGTTAAAAACCACTCAACCCGAAGCATAAGACCAGGCCAATTTCATAGGAGTGCCAAACAGACTGCTTAACCAAGATGTACAGTTGCTTTGACCTGAGTAGCCAGTAGCCTCACTCTGGATAGAGAGAGCCAGGGAGGGCTATTTCAAGTGGCAGCTCCCAGGATCATCATCAACAGGAACACTAGCTATGCTGCATAATGGGGAGTAGATAGGAACTCACAACAGGAGAACGCAATGAACTGTCCGGATCCTGAAAGTCTATTCTAGGGAGCAGCCATCAGTACCTAATACCTGGACCCCTTTAAAATAGACAAAACCCACAATGGGATGAAGCTTGGTGATCCTAGTGACTCTGTTCTTGTTCTGTATACTGCTGTCTTTCCCCACAAGCAAGGTCAGGTGAATACCCAGAGTAGTGAGTGCCCTGGCCCAAAATTCTAACAGATCATATCTCAACTTCCAACATCCACTCATCAACTTCAAAATTTTCTTGCTCTTCACACCCCAATGTAGAAGGTAGGAAGAGAAATACTCTACTTCTCATAAAACACCAAGGATACTGGGTAAGTCTTTAATTCCCAAATAAAGCATGAATGGGGCCATGCAGTGGCAGCGCATACCTTTAATCCCAGTAGAGGTGGGAGGATCTCTGTGAGTTTGAGGTCAGCCTGGTCTACAGAGCGAGTTCCAGGACAGGTTCCAAAGCTACACAGAGAAACCCTGTCTCGAAACAAACCAACCATCCAACAAACCAACCAACCATGAGTGGCACACACAAATGACAACTATAAGGGAGTCCCTATAGGATGTGCAGGCAGCTTCAAAGTCCTACTCCATGTCCATGGAGCCAGATCCTTCATCTGGGCTTGAGGTTCCGGCCTCTGTGCTTCTGAAAATACCTTATGACACATGCTGCATTATTCACGTGCTTTATTTTCTGTAACTTGGCATCATAAAAAGCTTGTTGGCCATACACGAAATTTTAGAGATAGCCAAAAGCTTATGCAAGCCAACTATCCCCTCATTCAACCATCATGCACAAGCCAACCTTAACCATCCAGGATAGTTAACCTTAACCAAGCAGTCAGAGACCACCCTCAGAAAGATTATACGAACTAGTTAGTTGGTCCTGACTGCTCTGTCCTGCCTTCTTCCTCTGTTGGGCCTTCTGACCAGCACTGGGACTTTAGTCCTCTTTGATGATTGTGTATGGAATACACTTTCCTCCTCAAACGTCACTCTGGTTTTCTCTGTGGAAACAGTCTCATAACACGCTTTCCACCCACCTTCTAGTCTTTTTATATGTGTTCCATGTTTTTCTCTACCAGGAGTTTCAGTTATTCTGACAGGAAAACACGGAAAATAACATTTGCAACTATAGCTTTTATAACCAGTGTATCCCTACAAATTCATGTACATGGTTATATGAAGACTGAGGCAGGAGGATCACAAGTTCAAGGCCTGCTTGGGCTACAGAGAGAGTTCAAGGTCAGTCTGGACAATGTAATGAGACCTTGTGTCAAAATAAAACATTTAAAAGCAATGTTTTAAAAGTTTAACTAGCACATGAAAATCCATGTGTTACAAAACAACAGTAACACAACACAACAAAATATACACCTTTTTGTCAGCCAGCCAGCCAGCCAAGCCACATTCACTGTTTCAGACTATCTTCCCTTAGTAAAGCACTCAGTGCCATGTTAGTCAAAGCACTTTCTAATTGACTCATCTGGGCCTACAGACAGCAGCCTCACTCCCTAGCTCTTTCTGTCCTATTAAAGCCATGTTTTTTTTAATCTATCCTTGTAGAAAGAATTGCTTCTAAATCAAGACCTTCGGGGCTGGAAAGCACCTGCTCCGCAAGTATGAGAACTTGAGTTAGAATCCCCAGCACCCATGTAAAAAGTCAGGCATGGCTGTGTATGCTTGTAACCCAGCATTAAAGGTAGGAGAGGATGGAGGTGTGAGATAGGCTTTGTAGCCAGAGATTTCTCAGGATCTACCTAAGCAAAAATGTCAAGATTTCTGTTCAGTGAGAGACCCCGTCTAAAGGCAATACAATAACGACAGAGGAAGATACTGGATGTCCTGCTCTATTCTATGCACATTTATACTCAAAACACACACACACACACACACACACACACACACACACACACACACACACACACACGTACAATCTTAAGATCTTATCTTACTTTTCTGTGAGACCTGATAAAAATTCCTGAAGTAGTTTCCTGATGTTTAACTGGCCTAAGAGCATTATCTAAAGTTATGTGGGGGAGTCAGGAAAGCATCCTGGTTCATGCCTGGAATACCAACACTGAAGGCTGAGGCAGGAGGAGGTCACTGGTTGAAGGCCAGCACTGGCTACATAACAGGAGCCTGGGCTGAGAAGACTGGTGCAGTTTGGTTTTTGTTGCTAGGATAAACACTCTAATCAAAAGCAACCTGCAGGAAAGGAGCTTATTTTATGTCATACTTTACAGTCCATCATCAAGGTCTGCTAAGGCAGCAACTGAAGAGCAGAAACCATAGAGGAACACTTCTTACTGGCTTCTTCTATGGCTTGCTTTCTTATATAACCCAATACTGCTTGCCCAGGGGTGACACTGCTCACAGTGAAGCCAGCCCTTCCACATTAAGCAGTAAGAAAATGCCCCCACAGACATGCCCACAAGCCAATTCCTCAATTGAGGGCCCATCTTCCCAGATGACTAGTTTGTGTCAAGTTGATAAAAACTAACCAGCACAGAAACCATCTCAAACAACAAAAAACAACTTTATTTTGAAGTAAAGGACAAAGCTGGCCAGGCCATCCATTGCCAGATCCCTCCACCAGCAGGAGCAGGGTGCTCCCATCCATGTCCCTACTGTGAATGAAACCAGACACGGTATGTCTTTTCTCACATGTAGATGTGATTTCTCCATTCTGCATTTTCTACTGTAAAAGTGAGATGTCTCAGGCCTGACTTGGTGGTACACACCTTTAATCCCAATACTTGGGAAACAGAAGCAGGCAAAGATTGAAGCCAGCTAGGGCTAAATATCAAGACACAGCTTTCTGGATGTTAGTTTTTGTTTGTTTTTAAGACAGGGTCTCACTAAGTATCCTTGGATATCTGCCTGCCTCTGCCTCCTGATGGGACTAAAGGTAGGTGCCACAATGCCCAGCACCCATTTTGATGTTGTGCAGAACAAACCAAAGCTTAGCAAAGCTATGCAAGTGCTCTACTGCTACATGTTTCAGCCCAAAGGGGTCAACAGCAATAGCATCAGAAAAGAATAATGTCTGTATCTCTGATCTTAGCTCTGATAAGAAACAACACAGAGCATTCTTTCAGTGTGCCCCCATAAAAGACACAGAAGCCCCTGGCTCTAGAGATGATGCTATAGATTAAGGACTATCATTAGCCTCCTACCATCCCAGAATTCCTTTCCCCTGAAATAATGACACACAAATAACAAAACTATAGGCAGCTTTCTGACAGCAAAGGAAAAGATATCCCTCCCCCAACTAGAGGTATGTGGTAAAGTGGAAAAAGCCACAGCCTGAGGAAGTTCTCAAGGAAGGCTAGGAACCCCACTTCACAAGATGGGAGAAGGCTCTTCCTAACCTTGCTGATGCAGTCTAGGAAGAAAGTCCAGCTGTAAATGGTATCACAGGCAGTCTAAGTCCAGTGCCTTATATGATCTACATACACCACCAGCCACAGAAGGTCTGCCAGCCAGCCATAGGAGCTGTAGGCATTAAAAATAAACAGAAAGAGTAGAGCTGTTAAGAGGAACACCAACTAAATATGACACACAAAGCAAGGACAGAGTTCAGAGAATTCAGGATTTCAAACTCCAAAATGAATCTGCTCATGCTTAGGAAGACACGGGACCACTAACACAAGACAGCCTTTAAAAGCAAGAATCAGAAACAACTCCAACTGCTGGTATAGTCTAGAAAGTTCATTAAGAGGCTAAAAGATTCAGAAACTAATGAGCCAAGTGGTGCTGGCACATGCCTTTAATCCAAGTACTCTAGAAGCAGAGGCAAGCAGATCTCTGAGTTTGAGGTCAGCCTAGTCTAGTGAGTTCCAGGACTACTAGGGTTACAACAGTGAAATCCTGTCTCAAAGAATCAGAAGAAAAAAAAAAAAAAAAAGAAAAGAAAGAAAAGAGAAAAATAGACGACAACAACCACAACAACAAAATAACAAATGAGAGGGAAAAAATATCTAAGTATTGCAAAGTCAATCTCTTATATACAGACAATGGCCTATCAGGAAAGCAGACACCAGAGGACATAAATGTGAACAGTCTTGACTGGGGCTAAACAGCAGGAGTGAGCCAGTATCTCTCACTTGCCAACAGCCAAAACGCTTGCAGGAGGGTAGGAGCCAGGTCCTCTGTACAGGGAGACCAAATCACATGGGAATTCTCACAAACACCATAAATGATGAAGGTCAATAAGCCACTGTTAAGAGTTGGGGTGGGGGCACCCATGGAATTTCCAGACTGAAATGTTCAATTTGGCCACAACCATTAACAAGAATCAGTGAATAATGCAAAAACCAGTGTGTCCCCTGTCCCAATCTTAGTTCTATTCACATAGGTCTTCATATCCAGCCTGCTCTGTATGTGTGCATGAGAATGGAGAATGGGTTTTATTAAGCTACTTTAACGCCTGAAGGAGGAAGGATCAAGGAGAGATAGTCAAGACGTTAAGAGCACTTGTTGCTAAATAGCACGTGTTCTTGCAGGACCTGGGTTCAATTCTCAGCACCCGTAAGTAACTCCTGTTTCAGGTGATCCAAAACCCTTTTCTGATGTCTGCAGGCACTAGGCACAAACGCAGGACACACATATATGTATGCAAAACATTGATTCACATAAAATTAAAAAATTGAAACCTAAAAATTATAAAAATATTTTGTGATATTTGAAAACTCTATGTAATTAAGATTGCAGAGACATTCAGTTTTACTGAGAGACAACTATCACAACCATTTCTTGTTACAGGGTGTAACTGAGGGTCTCTTATATGCACTGAATACTGAGCTACAGCCCAGCCCTGGCCTTCTGTCAGGCTGTCTTAACTGCAACTGCCATGAAGTCTATTGTGCAGCCTTTCCAGCCCTTTCTGAGTTTGTTACAACTTCTGCAGGTGCAGTGGTTCTTTTGACAATAGATTACTTTTCAGGGTCTGTGAGGTCAACATGTTTTCATGACACTGTTAAGATACTCTGTGTGCATTCCATGGTACTGACAGTGTAACAGAAGGTAACAGTGGGATGGAGGTAAGGTTTTCACACTCACTGCTTATCCTAGTTTGCTTTTTGTTGCTGTGATAAATACTATGACCAAATTAACCTAGGGAGAAACAGAAAACCAATCAGCAAGAGAAGTCAGGACAGAAACTCAGGTAGGAGCCTGAAGCAGAAACCATAGAGCAGTGGTTCTCAACCTTCCTAATGCTGTGACCCCTTAATATAGTTCTTCCTGTTCTAGTGACCCCCAATCATAAAATAATTTCCATTGCTACTTCAAAATTGTAATTTTGCTACTACTATGAATCAAAATGTAGGGGCTGGAGAGACAGCTCAGTAGTTTAGAGCACTAGCTGCTCTTTCAAGAGGACTCAGGTTCAATTCCCAGAACCTATATGGCAGCTTAAGACTGTAACTCCAGTTCCAGGAGATCTGACACCCTCACACAAACATACATGCAGGCAAAACACCAATGCACATTAAAAAAATTAGTAAATAAGTGAGTCACAATGTGAATATTTTTGGAAATAGGTTTGCAACCCACCAGTTGAGAATCACTGAGCAAACAAGCGCGCGCACACACACACACACACACACACACACACACACCCAACAAAACAAAACAAAAAAACAACAACAAACAAACAAACAAACAAACAAACAAAAAACCATGAGCCTATGAGACTGCCTAAAACAACAATGCCATCAAATACTACAGAAAAAGCAGGGAAACTTATAGGGTGCCTCCTTATTGAGAACATGAAATGGTATTGCCACTGTGAAAATAGTTTGGGCATTGCACCACATCCTCAACTGCTTTCATAAGCAGTTAGCCCAGAAAAACAGAACTTTGTGTGCATGCAAAGGCGTATAATACAAATGAAGTGAAACTTAGGCGGTGGTGGTACACACTTTTAATCATAGCACTTGGGAGGCAGAGACAGGAGGATCTGTGTTAAAGGCCAGCCTGGTCTACAGAGTAAATTCCAGGACAAGTCAGGACTACACAGAGAAACCCTGTCTCACAAAGGAAGAAGCAGCAGCAATGAAACTCTTCAACAGCTATCCAAACAACATCCTTCAACTCAGTTCACATCACCATGTCTCTTCATTAACACAAAGCAACAAACCAACTCATGCAGGCTATGAGGCGGCTACATGCAAGAACACAGCAAAGCAGTTGCCTCTGGGAGACACTGTGGGGAAAAACACAGGACACTGTTATTTTTGTTACATCTTAGGTGTTTAACTGTTTCAGAGAAAAAGTTAAATGAGAATGAGTGAGTGAGAGGTGGGGGGTAGGAGAACACAGAAGATGAGGAAACTAAAGCTAAGGTATGGAAACCACAGGGTAGACCAAGAAACAGAAACCCTGAAGACCCTCTGCAAAGCTGCTCACCTGTTTCCTTGTTCAGTAAGAGAAAAGAGCAAAGGTTCTTAATGTTGCTTATAAGATTCTTTTATCTGATTAAACCTGTTCTAAACTCCCTTACTGAGACAGTGCCCAAGAGAAATGACAGCACTCATGATCCTTAACCTAAGATACCTAAGGCATCTCCTACACATCATGGTCTCTCTTGCTCAGACCCTGAAAGGCTAGAGCTCTCCAGTGGAGAATCAAGTTCCAGAGAATACCACACTATCCTCCCGCCACTCTGCTGTCCCCATATGCAGTCAAAGAACAACAGACAGCCCTGGGACAGAAGCCCTAAGACAGAAATGGCATGCGCACCCCAGGAGTGACCAAACTCACAGGCTTCCTGATTTCTAGCTTCTATAAGGACACGATCATGTTCTCTTGGAAGCAAACATCATAAAAAGGTACTCCACAAACAATAAAGTTCTAAGTACAAAGTAAAATAACTCCTGAGGGCTTGGGTAAGGAAAAAAATGACAGGCAAAAAGAAGAGAGCACTAAGTCATAAGGCTGAGTTGGGTGTGACTGGGTTCAGGTTTGAGCACAGTGCTCCCAGAGGGAGTGACCTGATCTAGAGGCCATAAGCCACTAGAGGTCAAGACCCTTGACTTTGTTCTCCTTACCTTACAGGTAGCTATTGGTGTACAATTGAGACAAACAGTGCCTTCCTTATTTGCTTATAACAAAAGTAACTCCTGAAGAAGCTCCAGTTTCTTTCTACTCATATTTTCTTTTCTTCTTCTTTTTTGGTTTTTCAAGACAAGGCTTCTTTGTGAAACAATCCTAACTGTCCTGGAACTCACTCTGTAGACCAGGCTGGCCTCAAACTCAAGAGATCCACCTGCCTCTGCCTCCCAAGTGCTGGGATTAAAGATGTGCGCCACCACCATCCGGTTCTAATCATATTTCTACCTCAGAACTCTAGTACTGTTTTGTTCTCGCCACAACAGGCTCTAAAATTCTGAACATAATGGTGGCCAAATTGCAGGAACTGCAACAGAATAAAAAACAGCCCTGATGTCTCTGGCCTTTCCTAAACACAACATTGCTAGAAGTCCTCTGGACTTACTTTACAGAAATTCAGTACCACCCACCACAGTGGAGTTGTCACACTCTTTAGTCATAGCTGTGCTTCACTTCAGTCCAAAGTTATTTTAGCATGTTGACCAGCCATTACAGCAGTCTTAAGTTTCTAGAAATATTGAGTACAAAATACAGGGCTGCCACATTACCTTTTACCTCAAATGTAAACAACCTCTACAAATCAACATCCTGAACCAGAGTAGTCCACCTGTCACCACTAATCTCCAGAGTTCATAATTTACATCAGGATTCATTTTGGATGATGTACATTCTATAATTTTGACAAACATATAATAACTTATATCCATATTACAGCACACCATACAGACCAAGTTCACTGCTCTAAACATCCTCTGTGCTCTGCCCATCAGACCAGACAGATGTGGACCAATTTTGACAATCTTTCTCAGAATGTCATAGAACTGGAATCATGTTGCCTTTTCAAGACAAGTTTCTTTAATAAGATTTTTTTGTTGTTGTTGTTAATTTACTTGTGTATGTACTGGAGGTGTAGCACATGCCATTGCACACATGTGGGAGTCAGAAGTTGGTTTTTTCCTTCTACTATGTAGGTACTGGAGATCCAACTTAGGTCAGTCTTGGGGAGAGGTGCACTTAGCTGCAGAGTCACGATGGGCTTCTTTCACTTTGTAATAAGCATGTGTGGTTCCTCCATGGTTAAAATGGTTTGTTTTTAGCAATGAATAATTTTCTATTGTCTGGCTGTGACACTGTTTACCTATTCACCCACTGAATCAGCTACTTCCAATTTTGGCAATTATGAAGAAAGGGACTTTCTCAAAAGTCAGTTATCAGAATAGAAAACACTGGCATAAACCCATAATCACAAGAAGAATGTCATTCTGTTTACATGGTGTGTGTGTGTGTGCAGTGTGTTGCAAACAGAGACAATATTTTTCTCATTATGCGATACAGTTTTTCAGAAACAATGGCTGATTTGTAGTCAGAAATGTTTAGGTCTATCTATAAAATACAGAAATAAAGAGGATCAAAAACCATTCATTATCTTCATCTTGTGTAGTACTGATCAGTGATCCTTACAGCCTATCTCTCAGGCTAGAATAAAAATAGAAACTGACTCTTAGAATGTAAATTACTAATGCTGCTGGATTTCTGGCCTCAACTTCACTGAGGCTCCAAGACAAAATGAAGTTTAAGATACTTGTCTTAAGATTAACTTTTACTTTCTATTCCATACAGCAGTCTTTTACTACTCTGCCGATCTAGACTCATACATTACTTATGGCATGCTGAAGAATAGATCAACCACAGCAGGAGCTCACCACAACACATTAGATTCCAAAAAACAAGACAGTGGGTTCTGGGGGCTGTCATGTCTATCAGAATCCTGTAGTGAAGTCAGGTAGAAATAACTGGTGAAGAGTTCTTTATCTTTTTGTTTGTTTTGTTTTCAGAGATAGGGTTTCTCTGTGTTGCCCAGGCTGTCAGGTTGGCCTTGAACTCACAGAGACCTGCCTGCCTCTACTGCCCAAGTGTGGGGGTTAAAGGCATGCACCACCAACACCTAGAGAGCTTTATTATCTTCAGTGAGTGAACACACAGAGTTTGTCACCCAGCACTTAGAGGCATGTGATCTCTGAGTTCAAGTCCAGCCTGGTCTACACAGAGAAATCTTATCTCAAAAAACAAGAGGAGGCATGAGGTGGTAGTGGTGGTAGAAGCAAGTCTGTCTTGGAAAGAAGCAATGATACTAAGATGGGATTGCATACTGACCCAAGAATGTAACTTTTAGAAAGTCATGTTTATTTGCATTTCTGTATTTCCACTAAACATATCATCAGTTCATATAATCTGATTTGATTACAGAAAATAAGTATTGAAATTTCAAATGCATTAACCATACCTTGCTTGCATAACATTTTGTTTACAAATCACTTTTACTCAGATGATGTAGGCAGACATATTTCATAGAGAGAAATTAGATACACACAGGAAAAGTGGTATAGCCACAGCCAGCAACTGGAGGCCACAATCTCCATGGTTTTAGGCACACTGTGAGAAAATTTTTTTAAATAACTCATTTGAAGTGGTAAGGCCCACTTCTAGTCCAGATCTTTGACAGTGGAAGATATATCTTTAATTTGGGCCACACCTTCTGCTAGCAGCCTAAATAAAGGACAAGGAAGGAAGAAGCTTGCTCTCTCTTCATCTGCTTGCTCTAGCGATCACTAGCAGGTCCATTCCTTCATGGGCACTGGGGCCTATTTCTTCAGGACTCTGGCTTATACTCAAGACTAGCTGACATATCCAGCCTCAGTGGATATGAACAACTACTGGGTTCTTGGACCTTATGCTGATAGACAGCCATTGTTGGACTAGCTACAACACAGTCTGTAACTCATTTTAATAAATCCTCTTGGGGGAGTTATATACAGAGGGAGAGAGTGCTAAAAGAGATTACTAGAAGGAGGGACATTTTGGGGTCAGGTAAAAACTTGGCACAAGGGAATCTCCCAGGAACCTAAAAGGAAGACTCCAACTTAGACTCCTAGCTATAGCAGATCTGGCCATCTCCTGTGACCAAATTGGTGCCTAACCAAATTGTCAGAGAGGTGTCATCCAACAAACTGATGAAAACAGATGCGATTAGGTGGAGTTCGAAGAATCCTACAGAAGAGGAGAAAGGATTGCAGGAGCCAGAGGGGTCAAAGATGCCAAAAGATACTCACAGAATCAACTAATCTGGGATCATAAGAGCTCAGGTGACTGACAACCAGGGAACCTGCATGGGATTGACCTAGGCACTTTGCATGTAACACTTGTGTAACTTGGTCCTCTTGCAGGACTCCTAACAGTGGCAACAGGGGCTGTCTCTGACTCTTTTACAGGCCTTTAAGACCCTATTACTAGCCGGGCAGTGGTGGCGCTGTACACCTTTAATCCCAGCACTCGGAGGCAGAGCCAGGCAGATCTCTATGAGTTTGAGGCCAGCCTGGTCTATAGAGTGAGTTCCAGGAAAGGTGCAAAGCTACACAGAGAAACCCTGTCTCGAAAAAACCAAAGACCCTATTACTCATAATGGGCCGCCTTTTCCAGTCGTTATACAAGGGGAAGTGCTTAGTCTTACTATAACTCCTTATGCCATGTTTTATTGATATTCACAGGAGACCTGCCCTTCCTAAAGAGAAGTGGAGTGGATTTAAGAAAAGAAATCCTCTTCTGTGTGTGCACACGTGTGTGCATGCTCATGCTTGCTCACAAGGCATTTTCCCCAGCACATCTATGTACTTTTTTAAAGTTTAAAATAAAATTTAAATAAACTGTACATGTTTTCAAAACTCTAATGAAGCTCACTAGGTGTGTAGCTCATTGGGAGAGTGCCTATATCGCAAGACAAAGCCCTAGATTTGATCCCTAGCATATAAAAAACTGAGTATGATGGCTACATCACAAGTTCAAAGCTAGTCTGGGCTACATGAGATGATATCTCAGTAAAACTATTGTTCCACTCTGCACCATCATTCACAAACTTCTTTTCCACCTCAGACCAGAACAGGTGTCTTTTGCCATAAAATTATCAGAAGGCTCTATCTTGTAACCCCAGCACTCAAGAGACTGAGTAATGGTAATTTTGAGAGCAGCCTGGGCTACAGAATGAGTTTTAAACCAGCTTCAGGAAAAACCCGAGGGCAGGTGGTATTAGGCTGAGCAACAAGAAATGGCACTCTGCACGTATCATGCTCTTCTGTGGAATGTGACCAGAGAAATAATAATGAACAACTTTAAATATAGGTCAAAAATTAAATTAAGCTCTATTCATGGAAAAAATAACAGCTATATGCTATGGATATCGCTCTGTATAAATAAATGCTATTTGGCCAGTGGCCAGGCAGGAAGTATAGGCGGGACAAGAGAGAAGAGACTTCTGGGAGGTGGAAGGCTGGGGGAGAGACACTGCCAGCCGCCGCCATAACAAGTAACATGTAAAGACAGTGGTAAGCCACAAGCCATGTGGCAAAGTATAGATGAATAGAAATGGGTTAATGTAAGATAGAAAAAGTAGATAACAAGAAGCCTGCTATGGCCATACAGTTTGTAAACAATGTAAGTTTCTGTGTGTTTACTTGGTTGAGTCTGAGTGTCTATGGGCCTGGTGGGTGAGAGAGATTTGTCCTGACTGGGCCAGGCAGGAAAACTCTTAACTACAGCTATATATAATGAGGGGTGAGTCAGAGTACAGAGTTCTGAAAACACCCAAATTAGATAGGATGCTATCTAATAGGATACTAGGATAGATGTAGTGGTGCAGGCCTTTACTCCTAGCACTTGGGAAGCAGAGGCCGGGGGATCTCTATGATTTCCAAGCCAGCCTAGCCTACACAGAAGTTCCAGGATAGCTAGGGTTACAGAGAGACCCTGATGATTCCTCCCCACCATACCTATAGATGCAAAGCCTTCTGGGATGGTCCCACAGCTTTTACCAAATTTTCAGGGAGTTTATAACCAACAAAGTTTTAAAAAGTCACTCTGTCTTTCTTAAAGTGTGGAGCCAAGTGGGGAAAATTAGATGACAGCCAAATGAAGTACAGAAAGAACAATTTACTTCTCAAATCCAATTTCATATAGATTATAATTTTATTAATGTACAAATGGAGATAGATATATTAGATAAATGACTCCAAACTTCTTTGATATATAACCAGGAAATTAGAACTCATAACACCAAGTACCTTGAAGAAAATGTTGTTTATATGAAATATTGCTCCCAAAATTTGAGGTTTCCATGGTAAAGGGCTCAAATCCAGTTTTTCACTGATGGCTGGATGACACAAACTAATGAACGACACTGATTCTGCTGCAACTGTGGAAAGTAGAGAGGCAAAAACAGTCTCATAGTTCTACTTCTCACTGAACTAAATACATAGGAAGGCATCTTGACTAGGTGAAATAACCAGGCAATCAAATCAAAAGAAAGCAGATGCTCTAAAATGAAACACAGCAACTGGCAGATTCTCACAGGTCAGAGGGATATGTGTCCTCTTGTGAACAGATGCCACAAAAAACACCCAGGCCTTCCAGAAGGACTGTGTGGGCTACCAGGCTTGTTGTTATAGCAACAGTTCTAAGCATATGTGCAGTGACACCAGCTGATTTCTGAAAACTGCAAGATAATTGCATAAAATAATAAAAAGGATTTCAGAGTAAAGATCACCACCCATTCCCTCCCCTCTTCAGCCCACACTATCTCTAGACATCATTGTTCAGCAGAGCAATAGCATGAAGACAAATACAGTCTCAAGTCCCACATATGTCAAATCATCTGGATAAAGACACACCTACAAAGCTGTAAAACAGGGCCTTTGGATTCAAAATCCTGTGCTAAAATGTTACAGGAAAGAAATGGCCAAGAGATGGCAAGGTCTGGCAAGGGTAGTCCACCTGGAGAAATTTCTGGGCCCACTCTGACCCGGAATTTGTTCTACACTGGTCTCTTCACATACAGTCCTTTCTTTCAGGGACTTTGAAGGTTTCAGTAACTGGATTAAAGTTCAAGGCAGCCGCTAAGAGGATAAGTCTATACAAACTAGTCACCACCTGAAAAGAAATGGTGTAGCAGTCTGCCAAAGCAAAGGTTCCAACTGAAAACCACAGGGTTTTGGGAAAGCAGAGCAACAGTTCAGGGTTTGGAATTAAAAATCTGTTTCTACCATTTTAAAAAAAGATTCATTTCTTCTGATATGTGAGAAGGAGAAAGTAAGCATTTGGTGTAGTTTAGAGCACAAGTGCCCTTGGGATATCCCAGCAGACAGGCAAACAAATAGTGCAGGAATGAGTGGATGCACAGCCGAGCTACCACCAAGTAGCAAGTTCCTGCACTGTCCTCATAGTAATACTCACCTATTTATTCTTTCCCTTCTTTTCCTCTCTCCCTTCTTTCAGCCCACAATGCGAAGGAAGACATGGTTTGTTTTTCATTTCTCTTTTACCACATTTCTGAAGCTTTGCCCAAAACTAGGCAGAGAAATCCCTAAGTACAAGCTGACAATGCTTATGCCCAGGCTAGAGAGATGGCTCAGTGGCTAAGAGAACTGGCTGCTCATCCCAGGGGGCCTGGGTTCAACTCTCAGCACTCACATGGTAGCTCACAACTGTCTGCAACTCCAGTCCCAGAGGATCTGACACCCTCACACAGACATACATGCAAGCAAAACACCAATGCAAACGAAATAAAACAAAACAATGTTTATGTCCTTTACACCTTTATTTAGTAGATATGGAGGTACATGTGCTGTGGTCCCCATCATGATGGTCAGAAGACAACTTGGGGAATCACTTATTGACTTCCACCATGTGGATTTTACAAGTCAAACTCAAGTCATGAGGCTTAGCAAGAAAGGCCTTTACTTGCTAAGCCATCTCACTTATCTTGAACTGACATCCTTAAGACATAAGTTGGTATTTCATGCTTCAAATGTATATTTATTGGTCCAAACAGATGCATTCTTCACTATTATCAAAATTAAATACTATTCCATGACACATACAACTTCATGTTATAGAGTTGATTAAAAAAAAAAAAAAAAAAAGCAAACTGTGCAAATGTGTGGGTACCCAAAGTAGCCAAAAGAGGGTGTTGAATACTATGGAGCTAGAGTTACAGGCAGTTGTGAGCTGCCAGATATGGGTGCTAGGAACTACATTCACATTCTTTGCCAAGAAAAGCAGTTTCTTTAACCTGAGTCATGTCTCCATTTTCATGAGGAATTTTATTAAATTAGAGGTTAATGACACATTTCATGATGGAGAGAATAAGTTGAGCCAACAGCAGGTACACAGCTATTATTCCCTTCTTTTGACTGCAGATTTATGTAATATAGCTAGTTCTCTTGTGTTCTCACCATGATAGACTATAACCTGGAATTGTGTACCAAGTAAACATTTTCTCCCTTAAATTCATTTTATTGGGGTACTCTATCACAGCAACAGAAACAAAACAATTTGTCTGGTTCAGAATGTTACCTTAGTCACAAAACACAGCAGCAGAGCATCTGAAGTTTCTGATCAGTCAATGCCAGAGAAGCATTCCTAACCAAGAGCTTCCATCAAAAACAAAGGTCAAAATGCATTCTGAAGGATCCATGGTTTCTAGTTTTCCTAGGGTGTACTTCATGTTGAGAAAGAAACCTGCAGTGAAATGTCTCCACTGTCTTCTCTCATTTGGTATGGCATATCCTATGCTTCATTAGCAATATAGGAGTCCCTTCAATTAGGTAGGGTAAGCTAATAAAAAGAAAGAAAAGCATCTCTAAGTCTGCAACATATGGAGTCTGTGGACATAAATTTAAGCTCCAATAGCCCTGCACAGGTTAGCTCAAACTCAGCCATTTGATGGCTAAAACAGTAATCAAGAAAATTAATGTGTTTATCTTTTCAGCTACAAACTTGGGGTGGGAGGAGAGAAACACTGAGGGGGAGGGACACAAGATCACTCTGTTCCAAACATTTAGGAGGGTTATAGGATCTGTGCACTATGGAAAGCAAGCAACACACATCAAGTGCACAGCACACACTGGCAACTATAATTAATGACAGCTTCCCAACCCCTTCAGGTCAATGACTGAAGTTTAACAATCCATTTCAAATTACACTTACATGGTTCTTTATTTTGCATGTTATTTTTATTCATAGCATCTAACTAGCCTCAGCTGAACAGATGGCATTATTTCCTCATTACAAATGAAAAACCTGGAGCTGATATAATCTACACATCCCCTTACCTCCAGGCAATAGCACCCACTGGAGACCATGCTGTCAGCATATACCTTGCTGATGCCATGTCTGTCTAAACTGACAGGTTTGAGATCCTGGAAGTTGAAAACATTTCATCTGCTAAGAAGGAATCCTATTCGTCCCGTCTCCAAAGGCTGCCTGAGCATCTTGAGAAATAGCTCATGGAAACAATATCATCTCAGAGGTCAGAGAGGGCTGATCAAGGCTAGGGCCATTTATACCATAACTGAAGCTACTTGGTGCTTACAGACTGAAGAAGACACAGGGACCACTGCTGACTTAATAGCGGGACAGGAGAGGTGTCTTGGCAAGTAAACAACCCCAGAAGAAGCAGCTTTGAAAGTTTTTATCTTCATCTTTAAGAACTCTAAACATTTGCTGGATTTCATTAGAAAGCTCAGTGAAAGTAAAAGTAAAAAACAACTGCTAGCATAACTAGACATCACAGAAAAAAATACAATAGAAAGGAGCCAAGAAGTGTTTGGTTAGCCAGGCGGTAGTGATGAAATCTCTAATCCCAGCACTTGGGAGGCAAAGGCAGGCGGATCTCTGTGAGTTTGAGACGGATCTACAGAGTGAGTTCCAGGACAGCCAGGGCTACACAGAGAAACCCTGTCTTTAAAAAAAAAAAAAAAAAAAAAAAAAAAAAAAGAAGCAGGGCGGTGGTGGCGCACACCTTTAATCCCAGCACTCAGAAGGCAGAGCCAGGGGGATCTCTGTGAGTTCGAGGCCAGCCTGGCCTACAGAGTGAGATCCAGGACAAGCACCAAAACTACACAGAGAAACCCTATCTCAAAAAAAGAAAATCAAAAAGTATTAAATCTAAAGTAATTACTAGATCATCATCTACAGTTCATGCTAAAATCTTGAGTGTTTTAGCGTCACTGATAGCAAAGGCTACCTAAATCACAACAAGACCACTAATGTATACCATTTCCAACTTTATAGGCAGAAAAATAATCCAAACCAAGGGGGGGGGGGGCGCCTTGATAAGTTCCAGGTGAACCTGGGCTACACAGCAAGACCCTGTTCAAATAAATGCGAGCATATGAACAAACAAAGAAAAACACACAAACACAGTGTGTCTTATAAAATTCTTCTTAGACACATGGTCTGCTGCAAGCCACAAGAATATATTATAGAGATTCAGCTATATATAAAACAGCTATACCTAGAAAGGTCAAAGAATCTTTCTAGAGGAAAGCTATTTATCAGGGAATATTTGTTGTTATTCAGCTTTTAATATATCAGCTGTCTTCTGCTATGAATTTTTTTGTGTGCTCATATACTACTAGGCCATACGGCAAACAGTATAAGCTTCTCAGACCTTCTGCTGATCTACTAGGTAACACCCCTACAGAGCCTAGGAGACAAGAGGACTGTAGATGCACAGCTTTCTTGTGCAAATGAAGCTCAGACCATCCCTTTCCCTCAGGGCTAGTAGCATGCTAGAGCTACTGACTGGAGACAAAAGTTTTGTTTTGTTTTGTTTTGTTTTGTTTTGTTTTGTTTTGTTTTGTTTTGTTTTGTTTTTTTGCATAACCAGCTGCGGTAAAGACTGAAGCAGAATTCCTGGTCCTGCCATAGAGAAGAGAGGAAGGCAGAGTTTCTGTAGATGGTAAGAGTTTCTGTAGACTGGCTTTGGTCCAGGACTAAGGGGCAAGGAAAAGTTTTACAGACTATAGGTGGATTTGAATCAGATCAGGAGAGTAGGAGAGGAAGGATAGATGGAAGACAAAGATGAGAATAAGAGCATGAGAGGACAGAAAAAGAAGGGAAAAGAGGAACTGAGTGTCAGAACAGAACTGAAGTTGTGTAGACAGAAGTTTGTTATAGAGAAAGTAAATGGATGTAAGAAACTGGTTTACATATATTCTTTTCCCTCAGATCACCCCATGCCGGATGTAGCATCCTCTCCAGAACTCTGGGAAGGATTTTCTCAGAGCAGACCCCTGGAAAAATTCCGATACTGGTCCTTATCCTCAATCCAGTGCTAGGAAATGATGCCTTCAGATCAAAAGGACAGAAGCCCCACCAAAAGACTAGTGTGAGCTACCCTTCTACCCCTCCCACCCTGAATAGACAGGTGGAAGGAGAGAACTTGACTGGGTTCAGCTGCCAAAGTCACTGACTTGCACTTCCTAATTTCTAAAAACATGAGAAATAAATTACTATTCTTTCTAAACTATCTTACTCTTGGAGGCTTGTTACACAAAAGACCAAGATAAGAGTGAATTGACTTAAGAAATCCAGTTTAAGTACTAAAAATGGAAAAGATTGCCAGATTGAGTGAGTGAATGAAAAACATTACCTAGAGGTAGATAAGGACAGAAAAAGGTAATTTATAGGCAATGTGCTGGGAGTTGGGGAAGCAAGTTGTAACTGATGCTGAGTATGTTTTAAGTTCAAAATATCTCAAAGGATAAAAGGAGCCCCAAGAATGTCACATAAGATTTTTTTCATGGAAAATAAAATGTTCCTACAAAATTATGCACATAATGAGAACCCAAGAGCCTCAGCAGAGAAAACAGAACCACTGCCGTGGGAACTGGCATTAGAGTACTTCCAGAGAGGAGGGAATGAGACAGCCTCTACTGCAAAATCAGGGAAAGGGCAGGGAGGGGAACAGAGTGCAGAGTGGGAGAGGGAGGGTGGTGATGTTTTGCATCTTATCTCTTGATTTCCCCCCTACCTTTCTAAAATGTAGAGTAATAAAGATAAGAGAGCAACAGAGACTGTTGAGAAAAAAAAGCACTGTTTTCTTTTCTAACTAAAAAAAAAATATATATATTTTTTAAATCCAAGATTGGGCACGGTGTACAGGCCTTTAATATCAGCAACTTGGACACAGTGGCAGACAGAGTTATATGGTGAGACCGTGTCTCAAAAACAACAGTAATTAAACTAATTTTTTTAAAGTTCCCTTTTAACATTGAGTATGATATAAGTTGGTTGTAGGCCTTACTTTGAAAGACAAAGGAAGTGCCTTTCTGCTAATAGCTTGCAGACCATTCATTTCCTTATCTGTGTTGTCAAGCACCATTTTTTAGGTCATGTTTTTTAACAAGGCAGGCTCTTTCTGAACTTGGGAGTTTGCCAATTTGGCTAGCTAGGAAGCTTGCCTTGAGGAACCCGTTACCACTTCCTGAGAGATAGGCTTATACAGTGGCCACTAGGATTATAAGTGGGTTATTAGGTCCAAACAGCTTTTGTAGGTGGGTACTGGTGATCCAAACTCTGGTCCTCATACTTGTCTAGTAAGCTTCATCACCCCAAACTGATACCTAGTTTCTTAAAATGGGCAACTGATACCACAGGCAAGATGCCTCACTGAAGAAGACACATAGTTGAGCCTGTACTATTCTAGATAGAGGACCACCTGAAAGATGATCAGGCTATTCTGCTAACAGAAAAATGAAAAGTATTATCGCTGTTACCACTACAAAGTCTAAGTTGGCTTCATACTGACAGCAATCCTCTTGTCTCCATCTCCTAAATACACCATCATGCCAAATGAAAATTACAACTATAATAATACCTATAATCCCTTAATAAGGAGGCTAAAGCGGGAAGAACACAGGTTAGAAGTCAGCCTATTATGCTAGAGGTAAATTCAAATCACAGCAGGATGCTCTAAATATCCAACAGAATGGACAAAAACCAGAAAGTGGATAAACACAAAATGGCATGCAGGATGCTGAATGTCACCTGACCCTAAACCCCTAAAATCAAATCTGGAAGAGGGAACAGAATTTTCAGAGGAATGGTGTCCAAACCAGGTGAGAGACAGGCAGAGGATGCCCTGGGTGCTCAGGCAACACTACTGAACATTTCTCAGCATCACTTCAAGGCACACTGGGTATTTATTACATATTAAAGGATTGCTTGCTGTCTCACATACACAGATCCAGGCTCACTTAAATGGGGCCCTTTCAAACCTTGAGAGAGAGAGAGAGAGACAGAGACAGAGACAGAGACGGGGGGGGGAGAAGGTAGGTCAATCTCTTTAATGTGTCAGTAAATCATAGGCATGAGGGCTATTTCTGTATTTAGCTATTATACGCAGGCTTTCAACAGCTGGTTCTTGACCCATGCTCCAGTATCACATGCAGCAATGATTCCAGGAGAGGAAATGTCTAAAAGTGCAAAAGCTACAGGAAATGTCACAATAGGAAGTGATGGCTAATGGTGTCAATTTCTTTCTGATAAAAACAGTGGAGACTGCACATACATGTGAACATGCTAACAACTGCTGTGCTAAATAAAACAGCTTTAATTGGAAACATCAGGATGCCAACTCTAACTACATAAGCTGCTGCTTTCTGTAAAGAGGGTAAAGCAAGCTCCCCTAGGAGTGGTATGAGGGTTTATATATATATATACTGATTGTTAATTTGACAGGATCTAATTCATGAAAACATGTTTGTAAGGGATCTTCTAGATTAGGTTAAGGTAAACATTGCTGTGGGATGTTCTGTATGTCAAATGTGTTGCTCTGATTAGTTAAAATAAATAAAGTGCTGATTGGCCAGTAGCCAGGCAGGAAGCATAGGGTAGGCGGGACAAGGAAGAGGAAAAGGCTGGGAAGTAAAGGCTGAGGAGAGAGACGCTGCCAGCCACCACCATGAGAGAAAAGACATAAGGTACTGGTAAGCCACGAGCCACGTGGCAAAGTATAGATGAATAGAAATGAGTTAATTTAAGATAGAAGAAGTAGATAACAAGAAGCCTGCCACGGCCATACAGTTTGTAAGCAATATAAGTAAGTTTCTGTGTGTTTACTTGGTTGGTTCTGAGCATCTATGGGCCTGGCAGGTGAGAGACATTTGTCTTGACTGTGGGCCAGGCAGGAAAACTCTAACTACAAAGCATATCCAGTTAAACTGACAGAATAGAAAAAGAGAAAGCAAGCAGAGCACCAGCATCACCATCCACACCCCTGTGTCCTGACTGTGGATACAATGTGACTGGTCACTTCACACTCCTACTTCTGAATGGGCCACTGGACTGTGGGTCCGAAGAAATCCTTCCATAAGGTGCTTTTGTCTCCCCAACATATATAAAGTAACTAATACAGGTGTGACATGCTAGATAGATGATAGAATTTGTTAAGACACTGGGACACAGGATGGCTCAACACAAAGCCAACTATCCAGGCCAACCAAATACCTTCCCATGACCAAATGGCAGAAAATATATTTGAGTGCAAGCCCTGGAGAAATGCTAGCAAATGACCATGGTGAGCACTTCTTTCCTGCAGCTATCAATGTTATTCTCTTTGTTTATTTTTAAATATAAGGGACGGGCTCCTTTAAAAATAAAAATAGGATCCTGAATACTCAAAACTGCTAGGACTGCTATCAGAGTTGCTCAACAAACACAAAAAGGGCAACAAACCAAGTCCTCAATCTTCAAGGTTCTATCACACACACTGCTCTCTCTTCCCCAACCTCTCAAGATGCACACAATCTCACACATGCTTGCATGCTTTTTAGCAAGCACATTTTGACTGACATTAGTGAAAGTAATGTCTTAGCTGCTCCATTTTTCAGTAGCAAAGCTTTCCCCACTTGGTACTGATTTTACCATATTAACCAGCTGGGCATTAACAGGCTGCACCTAGGTATGTGTTGACACTCTTCAGTTCAGCAGTTTCCTGAGCATGCCTTCTGCACATTGTTGCATGTCACCATGGTACTGCACTAGCAAGGTACAGGCATCCTTCTGTGCTTCTTCACAGTAAAAGGACTATCTTTCCGTTTGATTCTCACTGTTTCTTCTACTTAGTGGCATATTGGTGGCGGGATGGTGGTGGTGGTGGTGTTAAAGTTATTTTAAAGCAAATATATTTGAGGAAAAGTACATAGGAAGCTTTAAGGAGCTGTTCACATTTTATTTTATATACTATCACTAATATAAAATTGTAACATAAGCAGAAAGAGGCTATGTAATGCTGCACAGAGTCAAAGGGAGAGCCAGAAATCTGTTCTGACACCACAGCTGAACACAAACCAAGGCAACAGGGAGGGCCTGGTCACACACTTACTGGTTTGGGATTTGTTTATCCAGTTTGGAGTGATACTGTGTGCAGCACAGGATGGTCTAACATTCTCAATCTTCCTCTCCCAACCTCCTGAAGGCTGAGATTAGAGGTATAGACCACCAAACCTGCTAACGTAATAGCTTTTAATGACCAACAGTCAACAGCTACTATTAAGACACAGCACCGGGGGCTGAAGAGATGGCTCAGTGGTTAAGAAGACCGACTGCTCTTACAGAGGTCCTGAGTTCAATTCCCAGCAACCACATGGTGGCTCACAACCACTTGTAATGAGATCTGGTGCCCTCTTCTGGCCTGCAGGGACAGACGCAGACAGAATACTGTATACGTAATAAATAAATTAAAAAAAAAAAAAAAATAGCACCCAACAGTATCAATATATCCAAAATAAAACAAAGTCTTTGTATTCTCCAATACACAGAGTCATCACTGACTTTGCCAAGAGGAGGACAGAACAGCAAATAACAGAGGCAAGGTTGGCTTTGGGCAGTAGAAATTATACAGGCAAAGGATTCAATCTTAGGAATTGTGCACATTTTGGGTTCTACCCCTATATAACAAACTGAATGTGGAGCTGAAAATTAACTTTCATTCATTCAAATGCTTCAAGATAAACATCTTTAAGAGTTAAACTTATGCCAGGCGGCTGTGGTGCACGCCTTTAGTTCCAGCACTTGGGAGGCAGAGCCAGGCAGACCTCCGTGAGTTCGAGGCCAGCACGGTGTACAGAGCAAGATCCAGGACAGGCACCAAAACTACACAGAGAAACACTGTCTCCGGGTGGTGGTGCGGGGTGGGAGGGTTGAGGAGTTGGGGGGGGGGGGGGGGTTGGATTTCAGCTGAAATCCATTCGGATGAGGACTCAGAAGCTTCCAGTCTGAGGAAACAGGATCAGCTGAGGAATTGGCAAGGTGAGGTAGCTATGGCTTGTTCTGCTTCTCTGATCTTCCAGCATTCACCCCAATAACTGGCCTCAGGTTTGACTTTATTAATAAGTACCTTTAAGATTCATGCCACAAAAACACACCTGCCTCTGTAAATAGCATTGTTTTGATCAAATTTAGTCCTGTACTACTACTGGGGAATGGGGAGGAAAAGAGAACACCTGTAGCACAAAAACTTGTGACCCCTGCTCTTCCCTCAGAGTGTTCTCAGAAAGACCTGTTGAGGAAACAGATTGTCAAGAAAGGATACTGAAGTGGTATTATCTCAAAACACCAAAATATAAACAAATAACAGTGGGGGGAGGGGGGGCGCACGCCTTTGATCCCAGCACTCAGAAGGCAGAGGCAGGTGGATGTCTATCAGTTCGAGGCCAGCCTGGGTTACAGAGCAAGTTCCAGGGCAGGCTCCAAAGCTACACAGAGAAACCCTGTCTCGAAAAACCAAAAACCAACAAACAAAAAAACACCAAATAAACAAACTAACAAACAAACAAAAAACTCACTTTTGGTGGTATTGTGTTCCCTGAAATATTGTGCACTCTAATAAACTTATCTGGGGTCAGAGTACAGAACAGCCACAATATTAGTGGTAGCACACGCCTTTAATCCTAGCATTCCAGAAGCAGAAATCCCTCTGGATCTCTGTGAGTTCAGGGCCAAACTGGAAACAGCCAGGCTTGGTGACACACGCCTTTAATTCCAGAAAGTGAGCCTTTAACGCCAGGGAGTGATGGCAGAAAGCAGAAATGTATATAAGGTGTGGGGACCAGAAACTAGAAGCATTTTGGCTGGTTAAGCTTTTAGGCTTCTGAGCAGCAGTTCAGCTAAGAGTCATTCAAATGAGGACACAGAGGCTTCCAGCCTGAGGAAACAGGATCAGGTGAGGAAATGGCGAGATGAGGTAGCTGTGGCTTATTCTGCTTCTCTGATCTCCAGCATTCACCCCAATACCTGGCTCCAGGTTTGTTTTCATTAATAAGACTCTTTAAGATTCATGCAACACTCACCCCTTCAAAAACAGATGGAGGTGGCATGCATAGAATTGCCACATGACCATCTACCTATCAAAGGGCATGAAGATCCCATGAAGTTTCCATTTACTTGCTCACTTGTGCTTCAAGTTAAAACTGACCCTGCTGTGAATAGGTTTCAGAATAGCTAGCATGCATTTTTCACAAGGTGAACTGTTCATGCATTAATGACAATCTAGGTCGATAAGGACTCTTCTATGTAAAAAAACCTCCATGTAGGAAACTTCCATGTAAAGTGTCCCTTTTGACTGCCTAAGTGTTATCTCCATCAGTTTGAACTACCATTAACAAGGCATTGAAATCAATCTAGAACCTGATTCCAAAATCACAGCAGCAACACTGTAAAAACAAGTATTTTATGAAAAAGCTCAAGGGCTAGGTATAGTGGCTCATAACTGTAATTCCAGTAATTAGGAGGCTAAGACAGGAGTGACAAAGGAAAAGGCCAGCCTAGGTCACATCATATGAGTGCCAAGCCAGCCTGCACAATAGTGTAAAGCTCTATTTCAAAATTGGAGTGGGTGGTAGTGGCAGTGGCAATAGACAGACCAACATGGAGATGGAGGTTATTCCATTGGGAAACAAAATATAAAAATTCAGGTAAAGATGCTTGGCCATTTAATAAACACATCTGAGTCCTTTGTGAGTAAGTGGGCTATGGTGGCAGCTACCTATCAGAAAAATCAACTCGCACATATTGGAAATCAGGGAAAAGTAAAACTCCCATGAAGCTGGGTATCTGTGGTGGTTTGAATAGGATTGGCCCCCATAGACTCATGTGTTTGAATGTTTGGCCATAAGGAGTAGCACTATTAGGAAGTGTGGCTTTGTTGAAATGGGTGTGGCTTTGTTGGAGAGGTGTGCCACTAGGGGTTGGGCTTTGAGGTCTGAAAAGCTCAAGCTATTTCACTTCCTGCTGCCTGCCCATCTGATCCAGATGGAACTCTCAGCTCCTTCTCCAGCACCTTGTCCACCTGCATGATGCCATGCTTTATGCCATGCCAATAATGGACAATAAACCTCTGAAACTGCAAGCTAGTCCCAATTAAATGTTTTCTTTGTAAGAGTTGCCATGGTCATGGTGTCTCTTCATAGCAATAAAACCCTAACCAAGACAGTATTGTAGAAAGAAAAAACCCAAGAACATAAAACCACCAAAAAATAAACAGAACTAAAATGGAACTCAGAAATGTTAACTGACTTGCCCAAGATCACAAAAAACTACAAAAACTAAAAGTGTTCTGCCTTTAATTGTGCCTACATTCTCTGTACCCAAATAGCACTGTTGGCAAGTGTATGTATGGCTGGACAGAGAAACAACAGCGATCAGCAAAAAGCCAATAGGTACAAGTGGGCCCGGGCCCCAGCCAGGAACTAACCCCAAAGTCAGATCTGGTAAATGTAGGTATTTGTAAAGAGTCTGCCTATGTGACTGCTGTACAAGGTAGAGACTATAAGAGTCTAACAGCACATTCATTTATTTTATTTTATTTTTTTTACAGTCCGGGTCTTTTATTTCTTTTTGTACATTAAGCCATGAATTCGTATGGAATGGGCTCCAGCAGCTCAGCCTCCTTCCCGTTAGTCCTCACAAAGTGTGCTTTTCTGGGTGGAGCAGGCTGGCACTTCAGCTGAACCCAGATGCCCTTCTCCTTGGCTTCTTTTTTCTTCTGGTTGTTCTCCTTCACCCTCTTCAGGAAGCTGTCTTGGCTCTTAGAGTGCTTGATGTGTTTATTCCAGACATTAATTCTCTTGGCAAGAATCTTGCCCTTAACTTGCTTGTTTACAATGATGGCCACAGCATACTGGGGTGAAATTGTAGACTCTTACGGTTTTGCCATGGAAACACTTATGAGGCATTCCTTTTTGAACAGTGCCCATCCCCTTGATGTCTATAGTATCACCCTTCTTGTAGATTCACGTGTAAGTAGCCAAAGGAACAAGTCCATGTTTCCTAAAAGGCCTAGAGAACACAGCAAGTGCCCCTCCTCTTTCCCTTTGTGTTTGTCATTCTGGCGAGTTATTGACAGATGACTACAGTGGCCATAAGCATTCTTTTTATTCTCAAGTTTCTGGTCCTTTTATTTGTTTAAATATGGCATTTATACATTGCAAACAACAAACAGTCTATGATGAAAAGATTTTTAAAAGATTATTATTAAGGGGACTAGAGAGATGGTTCAGTAGTTAAGAGCATCTGTTGCTCTTCTAGATGTCATGGCCCAAAACCATCTATAATTCAAGTTCCAGGAGATATAACATTGGCATATCCCCTGGCAACAGACAACATATGTTATACACACCTATATGTGGGCTAAATACCATACACATAAAATTAAACTAAGAGGTATTATCGAATCCTAGCACATTAAAAGGAAATATCTTTTGCAAGGAAGTAAATGCAGTCTCATGTGTAGGTACAGTTCTTTGGTGACAGGCTTCTTGAGGGTCAGTTATCCACTGGGATGTAGGGAAACACAGAACAAGGGGCTGAAAGAAGCTGAAGAACTGGGGTACACTAAGAATAATATTTCTACCACATATGCTTGTTCCAAAAACAAGAGTTGTGCCATCTTATACGACTACCCTTCCCTAGTCCAAAGGACAGTGCACAACCAGGCCTGATGCCAGTCAAGTTCCATGCTAACTAAGGTTATGCTGAGACTGGTAGGCTGTTTTGTCACCCAGACAGGTCCCAGCATTAACAGTTTAGCACCAGGCTTTGACATGTTCTATTCTTAGAACACACCACAAATCAACCAAAGAGCAGAGGTGGGGATGAGACAGAAAAGGAGCCAGAAAGCAGAAGCTAGGGATACTGTTGAGAGAAGAACTCTGCCAGAACCAGGAGTACAACTGCAGAAGATAGGTGGTGGGCACAAACAAGACATTTTTAAATTAGAGCTATTCACTTTTTTATCTGCTATGACAAAGGTCACACTTAAAAGGAAAACGAGTCGGGGGCTGTGCTGACTGGATCCTCACTGCCTATAGGATGTGTGCACTGACACAGCCCTTATAAGGTACTGGTGGAAATATAAAATAGCTGATATAGAAAACAGTGCAGAGATTGCCTTCAAAAACTAAAAATAGGTCACGCGGTGGTATTCTCCTTTAATCCCAGCAGACAGATCTCTGTAAGTTCAACACACCAGGTCTGGTCTAGCGTTGTATATACAGTGAGAATCTCTCCTTTAAAAACAAAAAATATAAAGTTAGGGATTAAGCTCAGTGGTAGAGCGCTTGCCTAGCAAACGCAAGGCCCTGGGTTCCATCTTCAGCTCCAAAACTAAAATATGAATGGAGCCTCACAGTTTAGCAATTCTACTTTCAAATTTCTGGGTGTCTGTGAGGGCATATCCAGAGATGGCTACAATAAGAAGAATACCTGCCAGGAATATAAGCAACACCATTCCATAGGCTGAAGTTTGGATGAAATGAGACAAAAACAAACAAACAAACAAATAAAAGACTGAAAAGAAGGCTCCATGGTTAAGAGCACTTGTTGCTCTTCCAGAGGACTCAAGTTCATATTCTAGCACCCATGTCAGGTGGCTCAAACCACTTGTAATGCCAGCTCCAGGGGATCTCACTCCCTCTTCTGGCCACCCTGGGTCAACTGTACATGTGTGGCATATATTCAACACAAACACGTGCACAAAAATAAAAATAAAAAACACAAGGAAAGGTAGAGGGCCCAAAAGCACAGAAATTCTCTTACTTCCTACCATGCCTTCCCTACCATGGACTTTGTGGTGGTGGAGTATAAGGCTGAGGGGGTGTGGGGTAAACTAAAAATAGTTTTCCCATAAATTTCTGTCAGTTAGTTGTCATAGCAATGAAAATCTAACAGAGGTATATACTCTGAAAGAACTGAAAGCAGGGTCTCTCCAAGATACATGAAATATTGTAATGCACAAATGATTTACAACCTCACAGACAGCAAACTATATATGGTGCATCCAAAAATGGACTAGTATTCATCCTTAAAAATGAAGTGGTGTATGTTTTTAATGCGAAGCATTATGTATATTAATAGTACGTAGATTGAGATAATCTAGGTACAGAAGATCAGTGCTTATGACCTACTTTTACAAGGTTCCTAGGCCAGCCCAACCAGAGACAAACAATAAGTGCAAGAGGGAACCCTGCCTCTTTGTGAAGTGCTCTTCAAAATTTGCTGTGCTTGTTTGAATAGTCCAGAAGCCGAAAGAAGTGATTATTACACTAGCTGTTCCTTTGTGAGGGCATCTTTTACTTGGTGTGTGTGTGGGGGGGGGGGGGGGGTCCACTGTTAGTATTTACACCCCCGCCAAAAAAAAGGTCTCATTATGTAATACAGACTGGCCTGAAACCCATGATCTTCCAGTCTTCTTATCTTCACAATGCTAGGATTTCCAGTGTATATTACTACGTATGTCTGGCTCTTTTTGTGTGTGTGTATATGCGTGTGTTCATCTTTTATCTGCCTCCCCCTAAGCACCCCATCCCATTACATTTTTATCTTCCTTTCTTAGACAGGAAGTGATATGGCTGGGCAGAAAGAGGAATATAAGGTGGGCAGAGGCTTCAGGCTGAGGAGTTGGCAAGGTAAGTGGCGGTGGCTGTGACTTGTTCTTTGTTCTCTATCTTTCAGCATTTACCCTGATATCTGGCTCTGAGTTTTTATTATTAAGACCAATTAGAATTCACACTTCACAAATCAAACAATATTATTACACCCTGTTTCTTTAAAATGGTCCTGGGAGATATTTTATATTATATTTGATTCCATGAAGGTAGAGAACCCTTTGCTGCTTTCAACAATGGAGAAACTGAGAAGCCAAATTAACTATGAACCCAAGGTTATAATTAAAAAAAAAAAAAAAATTACCAGTGTTGATAGGTACAGATGGCATAGTCTTGTGGGTAACTCAGCATCGGGTAATTTCTTACCTCCTGCCAGCTGTCACAACTGCACACGCTGAACAATGCTCCTACCTCACTCACAGAATGAGTGTCCACAACTGTGGGCAAGTATATACTACTCAAGAACAGTGGAAATTTAACATGCACACATAACCTTGCTACTGCTGGTCAAGCTTAACTACTACCATCTAGATAAACTAGCCAATTACTCTGTATGCCTAAGTTTAAAATAGGTATTTAGAAAAGGAAAACTACACTAAATCAAAGTTACTTTTTTCTATTTTACCACCAAGAAATCTATACAGGTATTCCCTAAACTTCATTATCTTGAAGAAAGAGTTGTCTGCTCCAGGTTTCCCTAGTGAAAGGGCCCATAGGAGAAGACCAACCCTGTGAAAACAAAGCTGTACATCAGAAGTTATGCTCGAAAGGCAACAAGGCTTTAGCAGAAGGAACAACTACACACTGACACAAAATACTTTCCTTTCATGATCACTCAGATTTCAGTTACAGTAACCCAGGTACTGCATGCATGAAACAAACTACAACAAGAACTTGGAAGCAATGGCCCCTGCACACATGCAGACATGGTGCTATGCTCAGTATTAAAGACACTAAACATTTCCTTTATGCTATTCAGCTCCATTGTGAAATGTTAAATTTACCTCTTTTTTCCCCCCCCCAAAGCTGAAAATTCTGAAACACAGTGCTTTTTAACTTAGTACAAAGGAGAGGCCAGGTGGCGGTGGTGACGCACACCTTTAATCCCAGCACTCGGGAGGCAGAAGCAGGTGGATCTTTGTGAGTTCGAGGCCAGCCTGGTGGTCTACAGAGCGAGATCCAGGAAAGGCGCAAAGCTACAGAGAAACCCTGTCTCAAAAAAACAAAAACAACAAAAAACAAAAAAAAAAAAAAAACAAGTAAGGGAGAGACAACCTGATCCAATGAAAATATACAAACATTAAGCCAAGTATAGCGGCACATGCCTGTAGTTCTGGTTACTTGGGAAGCTGAGGTAGGAGATCACTTATGACCAGGAAATAAAGGATAACCTAAGGAACTTCGTAAGAACATGTCTCATAAAAGAAAAACAAAAAAATAAAAATAATACAAATGACATTATGCATGTTTTGATCTTTTTCAGAAACTACTGAAATACTACAGAGAATCAAATACAACTTAATACTGTTTACAGTAGTACTTCTTCAGAAGCAAAGGAGACACCTTTCTAATGTTAAAGCATTTCCATGTAAGCCTGCCAATTTCATAGGCAACACCAATTATCACCTTATTTATTCAGTAAACAGTGTTTCACTGATTAGCAATGAGCTCAATATAAAGAAAGAACTGGTCATCAACAATCCAAATCCTTTACTCAACACAAATTCCTCAAGCTTCTATACCAATAGTCTAACTGTGTGTGTAAGCAAAACCTTTCTATGCTCCATTTTTTACTCCCAAGTAATTGCATGCCACTAACAATAATACTACTAATGAACACTAATGCATGCTAATACAGACTGCTTAAGCATCCTTTCTCAATAGCAGTGAAGACCAAGAAAACAATCCTATAATCAGCATTTTCCATATAATCTAATAACATAAACAATGGCTAAAAGCAAAGATTCCCAATGAAATGAGGGCCTGATTCCAGGGACCCAGAATACACAATGAGAAGATATGTTTTTTAGGCTGCAGAATGATAGTGGCCATGCTGTAACCCCATAGTCCCTTCATCTCATTCTGGTGTTCACACTTGATCCTCAAAACCAGCAGAATGAGATATGTAAATTTTAGTCTAAGTGATATAAAAAGATAGCATTTGCTTTACCTTTATGTAATGGACAAAACACTAAAGTGTCAGATACCAAATCAGCATCACTTATTTAAACCAGCTGATGGACAATGCTAAGTATACATGATGCAATTCTGAAGAATTACACACCATTTAAATTTCAAAATATTTGAAAAGTTAAAGGATCAAAGATCCACTCTGGTTACCTGCATTAAACCAAACATTGGTGTTTTCAAGAAAGTGCCCTCACTGCTCTGAGGTAAGGGGTAATAGACTCTAGGAATCCCCCAGGATAGACTATATGGTATAGAGACCAGAATATCTGACCAACAGTATGTATTGTGCTTGTGTGCATGCTGACATGTAATGGTGCTACAGGACTACTACTACTACTTACTGTTGTTGTCCCTGAAGAATCAAATGTCTGTTCAGCCATAGCACTTTGGCTTTACACTCAGTTCTCAGTTCTTACATACAGCTAAGATTTTCAAACAGCTAAATAAAAAGACTCTGTCCTTGGCCCCAACCTGTACCTAGCAATGGAATAGGCTCTGAGAATCATAGACCCTTTGTACCTACTCCAAAAATAACTGAAGTCCTACTCTAGAAGTCATTCACTTTCAGTTCTGCTGAACGTGGTAAGCTTTTCAAAATGAAAACAGCTCAGACCTCTGAGCTAGGACTATACCAAATCCCTATGTATGCCCCTACATTCTCCTATTAACTGAGTGCAGAGTCACAATACATTAGATAACGCATTTTCCTACAGCTCTGAAACCCTGTCCCCAGTGTATGTGGAGAGCTCTCTCCAGCTCTGTGTTCACCCTGGGAAGTGCCTCAAAAATCCCCCTTCATCCTTCCTAGATGAAGCAGACACACAGGGCAGAGGCAAGACTTAGGGAACTTTGGCCTTAGCCTTTAGTATGGGGACTCCAGTTACCCTTCTGAGAGGGTCAACAAGTACCACAAAAATATGAACTGCTCGTCTGGGTCAATGACCATTTCATCATAAAGCAACTTTGTAATTGAGGGCTTATGCTATACACGTTGTTTTAAGTTCCACAGTTTTATCTTACAAACAGGAACAAGTTTTATTTTCTTTGGTTATTTAAAAACAAAACATCTGCCACTATTTGGACACATATTTGGACATATACTATTTGGACACATTCTCCTATAGAATAAAAAGCCTGTTACAAGAAAGACACTGCACAGCTATTACATAAACCACTACTTAGAAACAATGCCTCCAAATTCGAGATCACAGGCTATCAAGCCAGGTGACTAAGAATTACAGGAAAGGAGCAAACACCTAACTAGGTTTGTTGGCCATATAAATGAAAAAGAGCTTTGTTTAGGCAAAACCCTTTCTAAATTGGGATGCCTCTTCAAATGGACAAAGAGCTTATATTTCCCAGGGAAAAGATGGGAATTCACAAAGAGCAAGACCGTCATCTCTGAGTTTTGTGAATGCCAGCAGAAAGAATGAGTCAAAATAATCGTAAGACTCTCACTAACTTGTTTCATTAAGTGTACCAAAAGTTTTGTTAAAAGATTTAAATTCCAAGCTGGTGTGGCGGCACAGCTTAATCCCAGCACTCTGAAGGCAGTGGCAGGTGGATCTCTGAGTTGAGCCTAGCCTGGTCTAGAGAGTAAGTTCCAGGAAATCCAGAACTACATAGAGAAACTCTGCCTCAAAAAAACCTAAACAAATGGACACAAGATTCAATTCTTTACCCAAATTAACATGTAAATTAACAAATGAGAGCTGAGGACCTTCTGTTGAAACATTCTGAAATGCCCATATCCTCATCTTCCCTTCATGTAGTCACCAAAAAAGGCAGCACCCTTTTTTTCATTCGTGACCTTTGATGTCCTACATGTCCAGCTGAGCCTGGCTGCCTAGAAACAAACCAAAAGAATGAGCTAGGGAAAATACATCAAGTCCTTTGGGAATGTTGCCTAAAATATAACAATTGCCCAATGAAGTGAACAAGTTAAAGCATGAATGAAACATAATAAATATTTGATGACTGCAGGAAGAAAATCCAGTAGAAATATATGACAAGTTTTTTATTACGGTGCTCTTAAGATATGGACTTCCCTAGTATGGTGAAGAACTGAGTTCCGTGGTCCAGCACTGTGAAACAAGGTGAACACTATCTTTCAGAAGAAAAGAAAGGTGATCATGAAAATATTTTTCTCTTATGGTTTAAAGCAGCCCATGTTTTCTTAGCAGTCTATTAATAGTCTAAGTCACTATTATTTACAAGCACCAAGTATGCTTAACACATATCCCTCCTGCACATATCCCTCCTGTTAGTTTATGTTGCCAACTGTACCTTTAAAACACCCCAACACCTTACTTACACTTACACACTTACACACCACCACACACACACACACACACACACCACACGCCCTCATAGCAACTTGGCCAAGATGGCTCTTTTTCAAGCCCTCAAGCCTTTACAGGCCCCATTACAAGACTTGTCCTTCATCTGTGCCTCATAAACACTTACAGTCCAACTGGCCAGCTTTA